>NW_011501385.1:2743-2838 GCF_000495115.2 Populus euphratica | reverse complement strand
TTGTTACTACTACTAGTAATGCTACTGCTACCATTACTACTACTACTATTGTTATTATTATTATTATTATTATTATTATTATTATTATTATTGTT
>NW_011501385.1:1907-2333 GCF_000495115.2 Populus euphratica | reverse complement strand
AAGATAATCAATCACTTTATAATGAGAATAATTTGAATAACCGTGTTAAAACACTTAAAGACCACCTGAATTCTACAAAAACAAGTGCACCATCTTATATAGTTTTCCCTCCTGATACATCTTGTTTTAATTTTAAGCAAGGCATTATTCAACTTTTACCTTCTTTTCATGGCTTAGATTTGGAAAATCCATACTTGCATTTAAAGGAATTTGAGGAGGTTTTTAACACATATAACGACTCAAATTGTAGCATGAACACCATCAGATTAAAGCTTTTTCCTATTTTCTTTAAAAGAAAAGGCTAAAACATGGCTATAAAATTTAAGACCAGGATCCATTCGTGCTTGGGATGAAATGCAACAACAATTTTTAAAGAAGTTTTTCCCATCTCATAGAACAAACTCTTTCAAAAGACAAAGCACCACT
>NW_011501385.1:1434-1628 GCF_000495115.2 Populus euphratica | reverse complement strand
AGAAATCTTGAGAAAACATTACATGCATTCATTGAAAAGCAAAAGACAATCAATACTCCACTTGCGCAAAATATGGCAGATTTTAAAGATACTCTTGCAAAATTGACATGTGCTCTCAGTTTTCAAGAGAAAGGCGAGTTTCCATCTCAACCACAACAAAATCCCAACGATCAATACAACGTAAATGGAACAAT
>NW_011501385.1:831-1027 GCF_000495115.2 Populus euphratica | reverse complement strand
ATTGTCATTCTTCAGAACAATAATGCTTTGAAATATAAAGACCCTAGTTGTCCTACAACTTTTTACTTTATTGAATAATATAAAATTGAAAGAGTCTTTCTTAATCTTGGAGCGAGTGTGAATTTACTTCCATACTTAGTTTTTTAGAGTCTCAATCTAGGTGAGTTAAAACCAACTTCTGTAACTCTTTTACTTG
>NW_011501385.1:0-566 GCF_000495115.2 Populus euphratica | reverse complement strand
TTACAAGAAGTAGATCATATTGAGGAATTAGTTTATGATCAACTTAAATCTACTTTAAGAAAAAATGAGTTGGATAAATTTGAAGATTTGCAAATAATTTATTCTTAGGAAGAAATCGTAGATGAAAAAGGCACCAAAAACATTGACGTGGATCTTTTATTAAGAGTGACAACAGATTCGACATCCAACATCACATCAATCGATGATTACTTTCTTAGTGAGTCCTTACTTTCTTTTAGTCCAATGCTTTAGTATGATAAAAATAACATTTTTCTTACTTTAGGAGATTTGCTAGCTCATTGGAGTACCCAAGATAAAAGAAATTTTTTGAGTGATGTGCAAAACTTTTATTAGGATGACCCTTACTACTTATTCAAATATTATCCTGATCAAATATTTTAAAGATTCATTCCCGATAATGAGGTAAGTAGTGTCATTAAACTTTGCCATTTTGAAGCATATGAGAGTTATTTCTCATAAAAAAAAGATAGCTACAAAAATCTTTCAAAATGGATTTTATTAGCCCACCATGTTCAAGGACTCATATGAATTCAGCAAAGTCTGTG
>NW_011501386.1:6007-45020 GCF_000495115.2 Populus euphratica | reverse complement strand
CGCGCACCACGACTAATCCCACGGGCCCTGAAGTTAACGACCATGTAAGCCTCCAGCGGCCATCATATGAGCAACCAAGGATTCAAACCTGAGACCACAGAGGGAGCAAACCCCTTAGTCCCAAGTCTTTACCACTTGGCCACCACCTAGATTGTTGCCTTCTCTTGTTTGGAGTACACGAGGTTGCGAACTTCTTTCAGTCTTTGCTCCACACAATTAATTGAAGTCTCATGAATCTAGGCAAAGATCACGAGATTTATTAATGTGCTCTTCCATGCTTATATCCTTACCTTCTTCAGTTGTAATTTTATCATGTGCATACTTCTTCCCACGTCTAAAATCTTCTTTTTGCTCATGTAAATTTTCAGGGGTTTGCCTTGAACTATGAATCATTTTCATTTTAAAACGGCTAGTAGTATTTGAAGGTGGTTTGCCTGGTTATTAATCTATGAGATAGCAGTTCATGACTTGAATTTGTTTTTCTTTTTTTAGCCATGATGTTATTGAATTTCTTTTATTACTTAGTTTGATCAAAAACTTTATAGACTCTGAATATCCCATATTGAATTCTCTCTATGAAAAATTAGCAACTTCACCTTAGAGAAGTCGGTAAATTTATTGCATTTGTTACTCAAATTAAAAATCATCAGCAAATTGGAATGACCGAAGAATCAAGAGTAATTTTAATATTCATTTTCATGTTAAATTGTTTAACATATATTTTAATATTATTTAATATTTCTAATTTTTTACTTACCAGATTAATGATGCTTGACACTTCTTGCGTTGGCAAACGATTTCAACTTGAACATTGTTGAGTTATCTTAATAAAAGAACCCAAATGACAATTTGAGCATGTAAGTCAACATCAAAGGTCAAACAAGAAACAAAAAAGTCATGTCAATGCAAGTTTGACTTCTTCAACTCTATTTACCCCTGATTCTGTTAGTTTAGGAGAAGACAGTGAATCGTTGATTTATCAAGATAGATCAATTGATCAGAAAGTTGTAAAGGAACAACTTAAAATTGAGAATCAGAAGAAATAAGACAGAAAATTATGTTAGAGTAACAAACTATGATGATTCAACTAAGTCAAGAGAAACAAGAATTGGAAAGGATTAAGAAAGAAGAAAAATTATCAAAATGGATATTTCTAATTTGGATCCAATTTTTGCAGCATATTTTCAAAATAGAAAGTTAGAAATTATGCAAAAGAGGGGTTTTAATTTTTAATTATATAGATTTATTTATTGTTTAATGTAATGTATTTTTAATTAAATATTTAGAAATTTATTAGTTATTTTAAATATTGTTATAAAAGTGGTATCAATTCATAATACTTTTTTGAAGTTCTTTTAACACTTAACAACAATAAGTAGGATTAATTAACTTAAAAGATAATAACCATAATGGAAAAAAAAACATAAAAAAAACTTGAAAATTATGATGACATAAGAAGTTCAAAGCTAATGATTCTACTCGTTACCATATTGTTCCCATAAATATTCAACCAAATCTTCTTGTAGTTGAGAGCTAGTTACTCTATCCTTGATTCGATTATGAGTTTCAAGAAAATCTTGTGGTTCTAGTATTTCACCATGTAACACTAATATAAAGGAATTAACTTCACGTTCATGATCAAATCCAAGGTTTATTGCTCCTTCATCCTTAATAATCATATTATACATTATTATGCAAGCTTTTATAATATTTACAAGCGTTTCTTCATCCCAGTATCGAACAGGTCCATGTACAATTGCAAAACGAGATTGGAGCACCCCAAATGCCCGCTTTACATTTTTCTTGTAGATTCTTGCTTACTTGCAAAATATTTTTCTCTTTACTCCTAATGGCCTTGAGATTGTCTTAACAAAAGTTGATCAATTAGGATAAATCTCATTAGCTAAATAATATTCCATTGTATATTCATGCCCATTAATTGTATAATTGACAGGAGCAGTACGATCTTCAGCAAGTGTAGCGAAGATAGGTGACTAATGTAACCATATTATTCGATAGTTTCACCCATATTTACCTAATGTTTTGTCCATGTTTTATATGTAAAATACCTTGATATTCTTTGTTTTATGTTTTGAAGGCACTTTTGGATGAAAAATGCAAAAAGTAGTAAATTGAAGATAATTGGCAGATTTGACATTCAGTCGATGTTTTGTGCAGAGCGTGAGTTCTAGAGATCGAAATGAAGTGATTCCAGTGGCACTAAAAAGCTAACATCCATACCTTTCTGGAAATGTAATGCAAGAAAAATAAAAAGAGAAAGATCATGAAAATCACATCCTTCAAAGTCAAATCTCGCATTTTGCCACTATTGACCTTTGTCTATTCAAAATTCAATATCTAGAGCTATAGAAGTCCAAATTATGCAAACTGAATTTTGTGGGATTCCTGACTCAAAGGTCTATAAACTCCAAATTTCATCCAAAAACGATGTCAGATGAGGGAGATATGATTTTTCAAAGAAGACAACTGAATTCTGCCAGCAATCAGATTTCGTGAAGAAATGAGTTCAAATTACGTTTCGAAGCTTCTAAACCATCATCCAAGTTTTTATATCAGCAATTTAGCTCCTCTAAATCAGAGTTTGAAGATTTCATGCAAGGCTATTTCTCTTTTTTTAGGAAAAATAGTTATTGAAGTACTTAAATGTCAATTGTCAACTTAAGGGAGGACTACTTTGTAAATTAGGAACTAGGGTTTCTTAGCATATAAAAAGAAAGAGAGAGAGGAGAGAAGGGGGGCAGCAGCCAGAAGTTAAGAAACACAAATTCTATCCTCTACAAACCCAAAAAATCATGCTCTCTTCATTCTTTAAGAGTAGTTGTTCAATGGTTATGCAAGGTTAAGCTCTTTTCTTGGTTGCAAGGACACAACAAACCTTTGAATTTCAAGAACCGTGAGATTTATTCTTCCTTTTATTTTCAGTTTATATTATGAATAAGTATGGTTGTTTTCCTATGCATATTTTCTATGGTTGTTGTTGATAATTGCTAGAGCGGAACTCTAAGTTATTATTGTGAACAATTTATTGCTAAGTTTGATATCAAAACCGGAGTTGTGATGTATGAACTTGTGAAGCAACTAAGCTTGATAATTGTGGCGGAACTACATTATTAAACTTAGGGAGAACACTCAAATATCTAGTTCTTAGGGCTGCCATTGAACTAAATCATTAATGCGGACATTGTGATTGTTTATTGGTTAGGGTTAGTTATACGGTGGATCCGTTAATTAACCAACATTAAGAAAAGATAAAAATTTAGAATATAAATTGTAATTTTGTTTCAAGGATCGGTTCTAATTTTCGTTGGTGGATATGTGCTTGCAACCAAGGTTTGTTTTCTTGATAAATTTCGATTTCAATTGATTTTGTTTGCTAGTTTAATTTCTTCCATAGTTTAGATCATCACAAATCAAAACCCCCCAATTGCATAACGTATAACATAAAAATCTGAACTAAATCTTCCTTGTGGGATCGACCCCTTGCTTGCTCTATACTATCTTGTGTGTTGTGTTTTAAGCTAGGGTAATTAATTTGTGCGACCACGACATCGCAACAGTGACTGATCAAGAATATTAATATCATTTAATGATCCAGGCATTCCAAAAAAGACATGTCATATTCAAAGATCTTGTGAAGCCACTGCTTTTAGAATTATAGTTGGTTCACGATAATGACCAATATACATCCCATGCCATGCAATTGGGCATTTCTTCCATTTCCAATGCATACAATCAATGCTCCCTAATATCCCTAGAAATCCACGCTGCTCTCTAATTGATAATAATCGACAAATATCAGTCTTGTTTGGTGCTCTTAGTTACCAATAACCAAAAACTTCTACGATTGCTTTGACGAAAACTCTAAGACTTTCTATTACAGTGCTTTCTCCAATTTGAAGATATTTATCAGTAAGATCTGCAAGAATACCATATGCAAGTATTCTGTGAATTGCAGTTACCTTTTGAAGATAAGATAAACCAAGAATACTAAAAACATTTGTCCTTGGTTTGAAATATAGATTATGAGTTTCAATTGCATTTGCTATCTAAAGGAAAAAACAATGACTCATTCTAAATCTTTTTTGAAATTGAGTTTCAATGAATTTAGGATTTTCAGCAAAATAATCATTATATAACCTTAACTCACCTTCCTTTCTATTACGATTGATAATATTGTGGCCAAGAATAGAGCCACGATACCCTATTCTCTGCCCTTAATTATTCGATTCTTCTTCAGCAACCACATCAACAATAACTTGAAAAACGAACACAAGAGTGTCATCATCAAAATCAAAAGTATTATAAAAATTAAAATTAGAATAATTCATGATGAATTTTAATGAAATATATTTTTGATTGGAGAGAAAACAATGGAATGATGAGAAAACAATGGAATGATGAGAAAAAATGTTAAAATATATGAGAATATTTATAGATGGATTATTTTTTTAAATTTTGAAATCTTAGAATGTTGACGGTTATTTTTTTTAAATTTAAAATTTTAAAATTTAAAATAGTGGCGGTTATTTTTTCAAAGCATTAATTTAAAAAAAATGAAAATGAAAATTTAAAATATTGATGGTTTTTTTTTTTAGTTTGAATTTGAATTTACTTTTAAAAAATTAAATTTTTAGCAGTAACATATAAAACTGAAAATTAAAAATATTCATATAAATAAATTTTAAGTTTAATTTTAAATTATATCTTTTAACTTTCATATTATTTCATTAAATTTTATATTATTTTTATAAATTAATCATATTAATTATATAATTAATATCATCATAATTATATTATATATAAAATATCTAAACTAGTTATATAATTATATAAAAATAAATTTAACATGAAATATATTAAAATATAAATAACTTTTCTAAATAGTTTTTTATCATTAGAATACATATAATAAAAAAAACTATATATTTATACTATTTAAAAAATTATTTTATCAATTTAGTTCCTCAATTTAACCTTTTGCATTAGAGATGCTCTTATGCAATGCTACGTTGTACCATACTCTTGCTACTTCTTGATTTCCCATGCCTTCAACTGGTTGATTCCCTATGGTTGGAGATTAACCTCCTCGGAACTGTGTGAGTCCTTCCTTCTCTATCAACTTATTGGCCTCCTATGATTGCCTGAGAGGAACCATTATAGTCTCCAACTATAAATTGACTTGATCCAACTTCTTATTAAGATCCTCTGTCATTTCTTGAAGTTTCTCGAGTATAGGTTGCATCTGTTCATCAACCTTCCTTCCATGCTCTAAAGCTTTAATTCGATTATTCTTCACCATTGTTAATTGTTTAATAGTATCAGCTTTCTTTTGGCCAGAAAAAGTTGACTGTGGTATCAATTGTTAAGAATTCTCTTAACAGAGTAAGTGTAATTTGAGAAGAAAGCAAGAAAAGAGGATAAGAGAAGAAGTAGAGAGAATTGCAGTGTAATGCAAAAACTGGGTTTTCTCATTGCTTGACGATCACCTTTATTTTCAATTGCTATATTTATACACTTTCACATCGTGACGTAGCAGGAAAGGAATTTGTTACTTTTCTCTGTATTTAAGTTTAATTTATTTTTTATGCTTGTCATTTCATAATATTTTATTTACTCAGTAGATTTATAAGGTATTTAATAAATCTAAAAATTAGCTGTGATATATAAATTAGTCGGATATTCTGGGTTATTAGAAAAAAAAATTGCTGTATTTATACAAATCTATTTCTAACTGCCTTTTTTTTTCTTTTTTCACATGTTTTTTTTTAAAAAATTTATCTTTGATAAAAATTTTAAAAAATAGAAACTTAATCTTTCTGAAACATAAATTTTGAAAATACTAATTATTAAAACCAATTTAAAAATATTAACCGAAGTCAATTTCTTGACTTTCAAAACTAACGAATGCCAATAAAACTGGAACGAAGGGGGTAACAAAAATTCTAATAATTTTACCAATATGATAGTCATCTATTTTTCTCCATTTGCTGAAAAAATATGTTCCACTTTTACAAACCAAATTATTTTTATTTCAATAACAATTTAACTTAATATGTGTGTGTTTCAACAACAATTTAGGAAGTGTTTGTTTGGTGAAAAATGATTTTTTAAATTTTTATGTGTTTATTTGTTATTAGAAAAGTTGGCAATGAAAAATACTTTTTAATTAAAGAAAAATTTAGCTTAATTTACATAAAAGTGTTTTTATAAAAAATTTAGGTAAAAAATACTTTACAGAAGTTATGAAAAATTTAGAAATGTCGTATTATTTGCTGATTATATCAAATTTGATCTTCAACACTTTTGATTGCTATATTTTATTTTAAATATTTGATTTTCAATTTCATCCTTTAAAATTTAATTTTTGTATTAAACTTTGGTCCTTATTTTTATATTTGTTATTTGCTTCTTTTTTTTTTAATTGAAATTTTTTATCTATCAAATTTGGTTTTCATTCTTTTGATTGCTACTTATTTTATTTGAAATAATTTATGAAATAGTTATTATCGTTATTTTAATTTTTTTATCTTTTAATTTTTTTATTTGTTAGATTTGATCTCTATTATTTTGATTATTATTTATTTTATTTAAGATAAATTATTAAATTATATTTTTTTCAATTTCATTCTCATTCAACTTTTTAATTTGAAAGATTTGTTTTTCATTATTTTAATAAACTTGAAAAAAATAAAATATTAATAAGTTATTTTGCAACTCATTTTCTACGACATAACCAAATATTGAAAAGTGTTTTCCAATTTATTTTCTATTACATTACCAAATATCAAAAAATAATTCACTTTTTAAAATAAAACTACTTTTCAGTAAATAAACGAGAGCTAATAATTTAACTTAACATGTGAATAAGGATCAATTTAACTTTTCCATGTGTCCTTTCATTTATTTTTTATACAATTTAATTCTTATTTTTTAAATTTTTTATTTTTTATTCCCTTTTGGATTAATTTTTCTTTTTTCTTTTATCCCTTTTACTTTGATTTTATTTAAATTTAAAATTTTATCCTTATTCTTTTTATTTTTGTTTTTTTTATCACTTTTCATTGAATTTTATTTTTAATTCCTCCCATTAAAATTTTATATTATATTATTTTTGTATTAAATTTAGTTTTCATCATTTTAATTGTCATTTCTTTTGTTTTGGAGGGTTTTTTTTTTTTTTTTAATTTTATATCTTAGCATTTTAGGCTTATGACCAGTATCACAGGTTTTTTAGACTAGCATGAGTTGATTTTGATTTTTTTTAATTTTTTTTTAATTTTATCATTAAATATTTAATTTATTAGGAATTGATTTTTATGTTTTCTTTTCTTTTCTTTCCATGTGGTTGGCGAGATAACTTGGGTTGACACAAATTTATTTTCATTGCTTTTTTATTTTATTTTTTTCTAGACTTCACCTTTAAATATTAGATTGAGTTTTATGATTTTATTTTATTTTTTTATTAGATTACTCTGATACTATAATTAGATTATATATTTGACATGCTGGACTCGATTTCTTTTTTTAATCTTTTTTTATTATCGAAATTTTTATCAATTTCTTATTTATTATTGTCATATTTTTATTTATTTATATTATTTAAATCATGGAGTTAATTAAATCCTATTAAGTTAATAACCTCATTCTCAATTTGTTTTAGCTTTTTTTAACACTTGCATCGCTTTGATTTTGTTTTTTATTAAAAAAAATAAATCGACCCAGCAGAGCAAAGGTTATATATATATAATTTACAAACAAGAAGCGAAGAAAAGAAAAGATGGTGGTAAAAAAAACACAGCTACATTTAACTGAAACGACGGCGTTTCCCTCTCGCATGCTCCTCTAGGTGTAGCGCAGCAGGGCAGACGAGCACACAAAGCAAGCAGAGAAAGAAACTGCGTAGCTTAGCTAAAAGAGAAAGAGGAAGCAGAGAGAGAGAGAGGAATGGTAGGGGCGGGGGCGTTTTGGGGGACGAGAGTTATGGAGATAGTGAAGAAGCATGACTCTGGTGGTCTTGTTTGGAAACGAATTAAACTCACCACCACTCGTAAGGCCAACGCCAAGAAACGCCTCCTTAGGGTTTGGCAGGTCTTTCTTTTTCTCTGTCTAAGAAAAATCAAATCGCATGTTCAGTCCTAGGGTTTTAATATGTTCTTAGAGTTTTCAATTTTTGCTTCAATTTCCTAATTTTTATTTGTCATAAAGTTCTCATTAACATAAATTATTTCACTGAATTTTAACCGAACCCAGGTAGGTATGTACTTAAAGTGACAAGTCTTGATTAATTGAATGTAATCACACTTAATACTCTTATTCATAGGTTCAGTAGAGTTAAAAATGCGTAAAAACCTCGATTCGCTTCTTCTTGTTGTTGTTGTTGTTGTCGTTGATCCCCAAATCTAACTTTTGGTTTTCCCCATTTCTGGTTATATGTTTTTTCTATATTTAATGGACATCGGCACGGAGAATGATTGCAAGGAATACCGTTTTGTGGTCCTTTTACCTCATTTATAGGATAGGATAGTTTTCCTTCATGTTTTTGTTAATGTAGCTATTGCATTTAGAGGCATTTCTAATATTCAGAGGGATTTTGCGTGTTCTTTTATTTATCTTTATTTGGGATATTGTCTTTATTTTTATTTTTTTCATTTGAAGGATCACTTGGTCTCCACTTTAGCTTTGTGTGTTTGTTTCTTTCTATCCACAAATTCTTGTTTTGTCAAATGAAAGTATTCACTTATAAATTTTATGTATTTTATGGAGACTGTTTCTTCTCCATGATTTACTGTAAAGTTCTTCCGAGTACTTATTACATGCCTTTTCTATCTACAAAGACCATGTTGAGCTTTCTTCTATCCTTTATACATTTTCCTATCAATTCTCTTCCAGAGCCTCGTGATGTAACTCATGAATTTAGTTTCTTCAGCCATGTCACTTAAATCAATAAAACAAATATATACATATATTTATGTGTGTGTATATATATATATATATATATATATATATATCTTAAATCAATAAAACAAATATATACATATATTTATGTGTATATATATATATATATATGGCTTCTGTATTCTTAAAACTAAGCCGTGTTCATACAGATACTTGTTTTCTATTTTTACACAATTACACCATTTCATCTGTGTTATTCTTACTTGAAGTTTGTTTTTCAAATTCAACATGCTGATGCTTTTATTTTGTTTGAGATGCTTTCAGATTAGTTTAGAGCTTTACATTAGCGCTTGCTTCCATAAATGACAGAGACATATTTTTCTAAGAACAACTTGCTACTGCTGTGCTCTTTCAAACTAAAATCTGAAGCATCACATGCTTTTGTGCTCTTTCTTTCTTCTTTAATTTTTAATGAATGCCATTGAATCCTTTAAATCCTTTTGGTAAATATTCATATCTTATCTCTTGAATCATGCTTTTACACAGAATGAAGCTGTCCTGAAGGCATGTTCTGAATCCCAACCTTCCAAAATGTCCGCAGCTGGTGCTTCTGCAGTTGACAAAAAAGAGGGCCTCAACACTGCAAGCTGACTTTGAAATGAGTGAGATAGAACATAAGATACTCTCAAGGCTGCTTGTGATTGCAAGTTTTTTTTAGCATTTTTTGGTCTGTGATGTCTTGCTAGGTCTATTTATGCTTAGGTAATATTTTGAGTTCGTCCAATCACTTCCATGTAACAACTGAAATGGTTTCTTCACATTGTAAAGATTTTTCAACATAAACTGTGATTGCATCATTTACTATTGACTCTTTTTGTATTTTCTATGCATGCTGATGGCATGTTTGATCCAGTGCATGCTATTTATTATACGTGGCTCCCTTGCTTTTAGATCGCTCCTCAATATTGTCTACCTTTTTAGCAAAAAGGTTGCTCAGGAGACCATGTAACTGTGTGAATTCATAACGACTGAAATGAGCATGTCTTTTATGTTCCTTGTTTAGGTGTTGATTTAGTGATGCAATATAGCACTGTGAATGTGAAAGGAGATTATTTTCAAGGATTTGTTGGGATATTTGTGTTGGAAAACCAGAGTCTCTGATCTGCCAGTGGTGGACCATTTTATCATAGGAAACAGGAACTGGAGTTATCCACCTATAAAAGAATCTGGGAACTGCTTTAGCCTTTAGAGGAGATCTAATTGCAGTTTCCTGATCCCTTCTTTTGGCATCATATTTTAATTGCTTTCCATACTGTACTTTCAGTGTGGTTGGTCCACGATCATTCAGTTTTCCTATGATGGTTCATGTACCTTGTCTGCTAGTCATTATGTTTTATAGAACCTTACTGTATACATCTAAGAATTTTGTGATGGCTTAACTCTAGGCATTTCCTGGGAGAGATAAGGGACGTACGGCGCTGCACTAGCCAGGTACGATGCCCTGCACTTTCTTTCAGGTGATTCTTTCAACACCGTTCTTAGTTTGCTCTAGTTTTAACGAAGTTGTGAAAGCTGAAAACTGCTGGGTGGCTATTGCTGGTGGTTATCTCTTAGAACCCTTCTTTGCCTGGCAAAATTATGTGCCATCTCTACCCTCCCAGCCAATTTCGTGAATAATAGAGATCCAAAAACTGAGGGCTATTATATCGTGAATCCTGCGTCTTTTGTACCACAGTCTGAATGTGGAAGGATATTATTTTCAAGGCTTGGCATTGCAAATGTAGTAGTAAAACCAGATTGTCAAGATGATCTTAAAAAGGATACGAGGTAATATTAAACTGGTTGAGAATTTAGTTATATCATTTAAAAAAAATATAAATTGCTATAATGTTTTTTTATATGATTTTTTTTTGTTTTATTAATTTTTTCCAAAATGGTCATTTTCGAGGTTTTTTTTTTTGTCTTGAACTGGTTAAGAATTTAGTTTTGTAGTTTTTTTTATAAAAAATATTATATACTATTATAATATTTTCTCCATATAATTTTTAATTTGCTATAATATTTCTTCATGTGTTTTTTTTTTAAATTCTATTTGTTGAATTTATTTTTTTAATATGAAGCTGGTTGAAAATTTAGTTTTAGCTTTCCTTGCATGTTTTATTTTTTGGTTTTTGTTTTTTTCCAAAATTATATTTTTGTATTTTTTTAAATTTTTATTGATTTTATTTTTTTAATATTAAGTTAGTTGAGAATTTATTTTTATAGTTGTTTTCTAAAACATTGTTGATTGTAACAATGTTTTTCTATATGATTTTTTTTTTTTGTGGATTGTTACAGTATTGTAGCAAGAAAAAAACATTGTAGATTAGTACAGTATTTTTCCATGATTTTTTTTTTATTATGATGTTTCTCCATTTTTTTTATTAATTTTTTTAAATTATTATTGTTGAATTTATTTTTTTATACTAAGCTGATTAAAATTTAATTTTGTATTTTTTTTTAAAACATTATTGATTGCTAAAGTGTTCCCTGCATGATTTTTTTGTTATAAATTTTTATATTTTTTTATATTAAATTGGTTAAGAATTATAATTGTATATTTCCTCACAAAACAATATAGATTGTTGCAATATTTTTTATATGATTTTTTAAATTATTTATCTATTTTATTTTTTAATATTAAATTGATTAAAAATTTAATTTTACAATTTAATTTTTTTTAAATATTATGATTTATAATATTATTTTTAAATTTGTTTCTATAAACCCATGACACCACGCAACCACGACAACTAGTAGTTCATGATGGCTTGTTAATTCATATAGCAACCCATGACACCGCCTTGAGCCGAGTTGACCTTTGAGTTACGTCTTATAACTAGGATATGAAGTGCATCAAGTTCTTTCATGTTATCTTTTCAAAGAACTTTTCTTTTAGTTTGCTCAAGGGTTAATGAGATGGTGAAAATTGCTGGGTTGGTATTTCGTTTGAGGCCTGACAAGCATTCGTCCTCTCAGTTTTGTTTAGGTTCGATCAGGATTGGGATCCAAAAACTGCAAGCCAAAAATCTCGTCAATCGTTTTTATTCCTTTGTCCTCTTTTAACCATAAAGGCCCCAGAGCAGGCTGCGTGGGCTCTCAGATTATTACTTCTGGAATACGGTATTAATATTATCATCAACAAACGCACGTACTTTGTCTTCATATGAACCTACTATCATCCTGAAACTTACATTAAGATTTCTTTCTTTCTTTCTTTGAAAAAACAACTACTAGGACCTCTTGGTGTGATTGACTTTCACGGGTAAAAAAGGTACAAAGGACCTGTGTTACGAATTGCTTGTAGCCTACCTACACGACCAGGCCTCCATTATTGACAAAACATAGGGACATCAAAGTCAGCAATGTACAACTGCAAAACATTCTCACTTGCTCTTCTTAGTAGGTGACGTGCAGAATGTTCATTGCTTTGATGAATGAATGATTCTTAAACCTCTTCTACAAGCAACCTTGGTCGGTCGGCAAGTTTCTTCTTCCGCCAACTCCCTCTCCACCAATCCCACTCACAAAAAAAACAAGCACAACTATCTAATAGCGGCCGGTAAGAGCTTGGAAACAATAAATTTGTTTTTGTTTTTTTATCTCAAATTCAAATTTTATAATTATTAATATGATCATCATTAAAAATTTAAATAGTTATTAATTTTAAAATTTATAAAATTAATCTCAAGTTGATGTTCAATTATTAATATAATAATTATCCCAAATTCAAGTTTGATTTTTATAATTATTAATATAATAATTATTAAAAATATATATAATTATTAATTTTATAACCTATAAAATTAATTGAGATAGCTGAAAAATCATGTTAATAAAAAAATAATAATAATTGCCTCCCCTTGCGGGCAAATTTAATTTTGGTCAGAAGGATGGATATTCTTTGACAAATGCAAGACATTTTGTTGTTGTTTTCAAATGAGATCTACTTTATCAAACTTTGTAGCATAACATCGCACGCTTTTCAGCTGAACCCATGATGATGTGATGAGGGCATACTATTTAGTCTAAATGTAGGTAGTCTACATCTAAGGTGAAAATTACATGACTGGACAAGGAAAGATATTTGTCTCAATCAGTTCATCAATACAAAAATGTAAGACTTCAACCCAAAATCTATTCGCTTGAATTCCCCTTGAGAAGAAAAGCTCTAAATTTGAAGAACTAATTGCCCAGTGATTGATGCAAGGAGATATAGCGGGTGTATTTTGCTGACTCTATGGTTTTGGAAAAGAATTGGGTAGATAAGTGTGATGCTGATGTCCTACATCCATAGGTTGTAGTTCCTTTCCAGCATTCATCTCTTACTTGATACTACAATTTATGACAATGATATGATATTTACTTGTGCATCGCTTCAATGAAGCTTCATGCATCACCGAAACAGTCCATCAATACAGCATAAGATTAACAATGTCGGTTAATCTCATACCTCAGTAATATGCAAACTTTGCTTTGATAACCAGAGCTAAAGAGTTGATGTCTCGATGATAAGTGATTTAAGATTTAACGTGTGTTTTACGAAGGTAACACGGCTACAAATTGATTAGCAAATTTTGAATTATCCAAAAATTTTATGGCTAGAGATGATTGCATTGTCACTAAACCTCAGTAAGATTATATTTGATGTTGTATTATGACTTGATTGAGTCCCCTGTTTCATGTATAATTAATTTAAGTTTTTAAACGATAGGCCTTAATTTCAATTAGAAAAATAAAACAATTGGGGCTGCCCCAATAATTAATAAAACTATTATAATTAATCACAAAAATATTGTTCAAAATATTTTATTGCATTCCTGTGAATACACATTACATGTGGTGACATGTGAAGTGTCTTTGACCCAACTTAGAGGGAGTCCCTACTCCTTTCACTCCTACAAAGTGATCCCTCTTTAAAGATCACACGCCTGTTATAATCTAATCAAAGTTGTGGCATCATATCTAACCAATTGATCCAAAATCTCTACCCTCTAGTGATCACTTTATTTTTCCCTCTTAACATAAAGTGGGAGAAATTTATATTTTACATGTGCATAACCTAATGTGGAGAGGTATTGTTTTCTAGAATATGGAATTGGAAATGGTAAAATAATCACAAATGTCTCTCTTCTTTTGGCTTTCACTGGGTGACACAAGGAATCTTGTTCACATCACCCCATGAGAGGTTGCGTCGTCCAAGGCTGGAAGTATTTAGTAAAGAAAATTTGTGCCTTGTTCCCTTTCCCAACACAACAAACACCTCTCTTAATGAGAAGGAGAACAACATATTGATTTGAATGTAGTTACTATTCAAAAGCATGAAATAATGAGAGAATCTCTTCGTTAATTTAAATCTCTGGTCTGGTGATTCAAAACATTGCAAGGGAACACAAAAGTCATGAGAACACCATTAAGAGAATCATATTTTAGGAGGGAGCAGGAGGGAGCCATGTCACTCTCTTATTGCAATACGCCCAAGAATCGAGCCCCATGTGTAGATATGCCCTTTCTTCACCATAAATCTTTTGGCATCGATGGTTCTATGTGCTTGTTCATAAAGGATCGACTTTTATAACAAAGTTATTATTTAGATAGCGTAGAACCTTTCTTTTTACTTTGGATTCCTCTCTTCTATGCCTACTTTGCATCATTCTTCTCAGAAAATGGTTCACCTTTTGATAGTAAATTGCTTAAATGAGACAACCTTTTCAGAGCTTTATTGACAGAAATGATAACGATAAATAGCCCTGCATTGTTACAACTATTCCATCTCAATCATCAATGTGATATTAAATTTCATGTACTGCATGCACAGTTGCTGGGAAGAAATAGCACCACAAGCAATTTCATGAATTAGATAGACAGGCCTGAATATATGTAAAGTCCATGGACAAATTGAATGCCTTTCCCTTTAATTTTTAGTCATTCTGATCACTGTTGCACGTACAATATCTGATTCATCTGATACAGAGTTTCCTCCGGAGGAAATTTCAAGTCCTCTTCCTCTTACAAGGATAAGAAAAGAGGCTAATGAAGGAACTGATTTCTTCCTGATCAAACTCATTAGAAGAAACCTCGGTGACTCCACTTGAACATTGTGAAGGAGCACCAGCTTCATCAGAGCTTTGTTCCATCATAAAATCCATGAAACTAGGACTAATAATCTCGACATTTTGCCTCTTGTTAATGTTTGAAGGGTTGGAAATCATGACCACATGGTTTTTTTTAGGTTTCCTCTTCCTGTGAAATATACTGATAGCAACCCAATCTCCCACTTTCATCTGCACACGAGAGTATCATAAACAAAATCCATTAATTGCATAGAAAAAACAATGTTGCGACTGCGTGCCATATGCATGCAGTATCACTGGAACTGCTCATATTGATTGTAGAATACAGGAACTGCTTCATATTTTTACCTGGGTGGTTTTGGGGTCTGTTGGCAAGCCTACAAGGCAATATTCATGCATCACCCATTGAGTTCTAGTCTTGCTAGAATGATTTCTTTCTCTGAAAACCAGCGTTTTCCTTATTCCAACTGCTTGGTTGCTACCAGAAGCTACAATTTGCTTGCCTTTCCCAACGGGTTTCCAGTAACCAGAAGGTACAGAACCAGCGGATCTCTTGCATTTTGTTCCAAAGTCATTCAACTTCTTTTGGCTAAAGAAGTACCTCTTTTCCTTCAAATTACCTAGAACCAGAACAGATTATAAGGTTTAAACCATCTCAGGATCTCTCAAACATGGTCAAAACTCAAAAAGACTTTCTTTTATGAGCTTAAATAGAGCATGAATCTAAAGTCTTCAAAAATCTTGAAAGCAGGATATAGTCCAAATTAGTTAAGAAATCCAGGTATCTCAAAACAAAACTAATAGAAGACTTGTAAGCACTAAATAATACCCCGACTTACAAGTTCAAGAGAATGGGTTTTTGACTAACCTGGCAAGCTCCAAGGATCAGTTTGGAATACATCAAACTCAGGAATGACAGCAGCTGGCAATGGAAGACCAAGGACCTTTCGCTTCAGGTAATGAACAACAAGCTCTTCATCCGTTGGATGAAACCTATATCCAATAGGCAATTTGAGCCCTCCATTCTCAACAAAGTTTGGCCTTTCCATTTCCTATCTCAATCTCTCTCACACGCTCTCCAAATCAAGTTCCCTAACCAAGTTGAGCCAAGACTTGGATGATCATTCACTCAACAAGGTTAAAGCTAACTTGCTGTAATATACTAAATCATGCAAACAAGAGCTGGGGAGGGAGAGAGGGGGAGGCAGAGAAAACCAAGATGAAAGAAAGGGCAAAGAAGACTTGTAGTGGCCTTGGTTTGTCTTTGTAGGCTAGGGCAAGGAGAGACAAAGGTCGTTTATTTATATAAATGGTTTTATGGAGTTGATCAAGGAAAGAAAATTCCCTAGTTGTTTCCAATTCCCAATCTAGCTAGCTAATTACGTTACTGGAACCTCCATCCTTGACTTGAGAAAAACACCCTCGCTTTATTTTGACGTGTCATCTCTCTCACAACTCACAAACTAGCGTCCGTGTACAAGAAAGATAAGGACATGAAGAAAACCCCAAAAGGGCAATGGCCAACAAACACAACAGTGCTTTCGGTCGAGAAGCACACGCTCGTATACTGTGCTTGAGACCCACGTTTGGCACGTTTAGAAGAGCTGGCCTGCACAAGTCAAGGAAATCCAAGAGATTAAAACACTAACCTTCATGTTAATCCGTCTTAATTAATGAAGACACTTGCAATCAAACGCATAAATCACTAAAAACGAATAATCTAGTGGACACGATACGGACGTACGCTGTTCAACATCAACTACTTTGTTCTGTTTTTTTCCCCTTAGTAATCCCACGACCCGACCCAAAAGCCCTAGGCTCGCCTCTGGTCGTCGGACTGTAGATAGGAAATCAGACCAAACAAAAAGGAAATAGGGCGCGGTTCGTGATATGAAGGTATACTATTAAAAACACGCCCTCCTAAAAAACACGCCCTCCTAAAAAACACGCCGTCCCTTTTATTTGATTTGATTATTTATTTATTTATTTATTTGGTTAAAGACCCTCCTTGGGCGATAGAACTTGGATTTTATTAATTGACAACGCATGGTACTTTTATTCTCATTTATGAGTTAAACAAAGATGAACAATGAGATTTATAACACATGAATAACTGAGATTAATAGAAACTTATTGAAAACTATATATTACTGCAAGAAAATTTGTTTCCCCCAAACCTATTTTTGAGGTAATTATTTTTTAGGGATAATTATTTGTGGGTTTTCTTTTTTGGAATGAAAGGATTATTATTTTACAATTTAAAACTGAAATTCCATTTGAAGACACCCTTTTTTTTTATTTGTTCGTAAAAAAAAAAACTCATCTACCTTCTATACTTTCTTAATAATCTCCGAAAACCAAAATATAATCTCAATTCATAAGTTTAACCAAAAAATAAATAAAATGAAAGAGGCGTGTTGATTGAAGAGGGTGGTTAAATATTATGAATCAGAGTAATTCTAAATATTAAAAAAAAAAAAACACATGTTGTGAGCTATTAGATTAGCAAGACTTATAATAGAATCTCACTTTAAAATTACATGGTTTAATGAGTATTTTTAAAACCTTATCTTAGTGTGTGTGTTTCTTAATGTTGCATTACCCCGAAAATTAATTAACCTTCCCCGCTGCCTCTCCATGTGGCCAGGTAACCTAAGAGCGCAGGCAAGATCAAGAAATTCAAAATCAAATTAAAGGAAGAGTCCAACAATTTTTCAAGTGGGTCCTTCGTAGATCCTAGGCTTCCTCTTCAAGTTAAATCAATTTTTGCTTGTGTGCAAACGGGATTTTAGCTGTTTTATTCTTTTAATATTGAAGATCAAAGGCCGTATACTGACATCAAGTTTCCTCCCAAAAGACTTATTTTGTTGGTTTGCTTTCACTATTTTTCTGAGTCTAAGATCCATGCCGTTTCCTATGGGTTATATCTGCCTACGTGATCATTTGAGTGTTTGAAGGGTTTGCTCGTGATGTTTAGTTGAAGAAAGAAATAGTTATTTGGGACTAGACTTTTGGTTCAAGAAGATTTTGTTTCTTTAATTAGTGCCCAAAGAGGCGTATGGTGTTTTAAAACCATCACCAAAACACGAGCTATTTGCATTTGATTTAGACCAGAATTTTGATTTGATTTTTTACAATAGACTGATTAATCACTCATTAATCACTCATATGAAATCAAAGTTTAGCCCTTTTAAAGTTTGGCATTAAAAAAAATATTAATTTAGTGCATGATTTTGGCTGGAGATTTCCTGGGCATAACCCAAGTTAGCAAATTGTCACACTGGCACCCTCTCTCATTGGCTCAAATTCAAAAGCAAATTTCATCGCAAAACGACCGGCTAAAGGCCAAGAAAGCGGTCATCATTCATGTACGGAGTCATGCACACACACAGCTATCATTATTTCTTAATCAAGGCACAAGTCGTGATTGTAAAATGGTATCCATGATAATGAATAGCCATCATCAAGAAAGAGAAAAAAAAAAAAACATTGATTTTTATTATTATTAATTCATTTTTGAAGAACACAACACCTTTAGATTCGTGTTTGAACATATCGAGTGTTCATTAATTTCTCTAGGAAAAACACGCATTTCAAATGAAGGCGTTCACAGGATAGGCCTAGGTCGTGGGTGGTTCTTGTCCTTGAAGTTGACATTGCATAGTGAGATTCGATATAATGGAAGGCCATGATCTACCTATCTCTTTAATCTACATTATCTTCATCTTATCGTTGTGTCATGAAAACATGTAATTTGTTCTTCCATCGATGCTCTAGCTACCTACCTGTCTCAATGCATGCATTAATATTAATTAGATATTTTGCCAAGTAGAATGTGTATAATCGAAAGTGTGGATTGATTCACGCATACAAATAAAATGAATTCAAAAAATATCCTAAACGAACCCAAAAAATTCTTCAAAAAAGAAAATAGCTCAAAAAATACCTATGGACATGGGCTAGTATAAGGAGCCTGAGCCCACCATGTTCCCTACATAGGCAGTACGCAGTATAGTAGGTGTCCATCTAATATGTAAATCTCCTACCTCATTTGTAAATCTGCTGTTATAATTTTTTTAGGTTATTAAAATATAAAAAATTTAACCAATAGTATAATAGGTTAAATTAAATTAAAAAATAAAAATCAAGATAAAAATGAAAAAATTAATGAAATGAAAAGTAAATATAATACTAAATTGTTAACAAAAAAAGGTTTATGTAGATAAAATAAATATATAAAACCAAGAGGAGACAATATTCAAATAGAAGGTTAGAGATTTATATACAAGTCATAAAAAGATGTGGGGGTAAAGGTGTAATTAATAAGAAGATAACATTATAAATACCATTTTATTTTCTTTCCTGGAGTGATTTGCAAGCACAACAAAGGAGCTAGGGTTCTTTGATCTTTTCTTTTCATTCCTTGATACAATCCACACCAAAATATTAACCTATAATGGTTAAAAGAGTCAATAAGTAATAAAAGAGGGATGTTTAGGTCGTTTAAAGATTTAGAGAGAGGATGGAGAGCACATATTGATGACAGAAAATTCAATAACTATAACTTCACCTTCCATCGTTAGATCATAATGATATCTGAATATTTTGTTCTCCTTCATGTCTTATACATACATTGTCACTGGATGGATCTTTTATATCAATCCTTATTTGAGAGATATTACGAGAGAAAAATATCTGTGAAAATACACTTATAAACATTTTTAATAGTCGATCGTTTTCCCCTCCATCCACTATTAGATCGGGCTATAATTTGAACATGTTGTTCGTCCTGGTGTTGTCTAGTTTGAAAGGTGGAGATTAAAAAAAATACTCCATATAGAAGTTATGCTTCTTACATAATAGGTTTACAAGTTTTAGGAGAGGCATCGACTGTGAAACCTCAAGCTAGCAAAATGAGACCACTAAAAGGAACGGATAAGTGTTTACCACCTCATCTCTTTATATTTTTAAGAGTTTAATACATTCTAAAATTTTATTTATTTATGTTATATGTTGATTTATGATAGTAAAGGATGAGAAACTTGAGAGTGAAAACAAGATTAAACATGGCGACTGATGTCATGTGTTGCTAGGGAAAAATTGTATAAGGTTATTATGCTTGTTATCCTAATTTCTAAGGACAACTCGAATTGATATAAAAACTGGTCATATGAGTGGGGCTAAGAAAAGTTAGCCAACCATGTGAAGAGCAAAGAGGAAAAAAGGGTAATAGTGGTTTTCCTTATTGAATTTATTGTAATTTGTTGTTTTTATTATGCATCAAAGAGGAAAGATGTCTAATTTGATATATTTTGCTTGATGACATGTGTTTAATTGTGTTGAAATGAGGAAAAATACACATTGAAATGGTAAGGATTGTGTTTAGAAGAATATTGTTTGAAAAATTAATAAAATCAATAAAAATATTCTACTTTGATGTTAAGAGAAAAGATTGAAATAAATTAGATAAATTGGTTATTAAAAAGATATTTTTAACACTTTTATATGGTATGAGATATGATTAAGGGTTGAGGTAAAAGAGGGAAAATTGAATTGTGAATATTGTATGTAGATGGAAAGGTTGATAAATCTAGATAGATTCATCTCTTGAATTTTAGAGAGAATTTGAGTAGGAGGATAAAAGAATTAGGA
This sequence comes from Populus euphratica, assembly GCF_000495115.2. Classification (NCBI taxonomy): domain Eukaryota; kingdom Viridiplantae; phylum Streptophyta; class Magnoliopsida; order Malpighiales; family Salicaceae; genus Populus; species Populus euphratica. Next base: position 24,339 of record NW_011501386.1, on the reverse strand, counting down.
TCATGTTCTTTCATAATAATTATAGTTTTGTATGTTAAATAACTAAATAAATTGGTCTTACTTAATTCGGAGTTATATAACTCCAGTTATGGGTTACCAACCGAGATTAGGTCATGACAGACCTTATAGGGCAGTAAGTCTAATTTGTTGATGAATTATTTTGAGTGTCTTAGAGGTAGAATTGAGTTCTCCTTCTTTCAGGGAACTCGTAGCCCCATGTTTTAACTTTCTAATGAGACTAGTCTTGCTTGAAGTGGAGTCTAGAACTCTACATATAGTCAAAAATTTAAGGAGAGTTCTGAATGTGACCTCTGCTTGCAAATTCAGAAAGTCATTAAAGCAACTATTTAGATGCGTTAAGGGTAAAAATTAGGTTCTTTCCCTTCAAGAAAAATGTGATATTACATTTTAGCTTCCAAAAGAAATTAGTCATGTTTGAAATGAAAATTTATGATAATAACTATGGTTGAATAAAGAATGACAATATTAATGTATAGAATTAGTATGAACTAGCATACATTTATTGTATGTTAGGATCCTAGATAAAGGGATCACCATGCATTGATGCCTATAAGGCATAGATGAGCATACATTTAATATATGTTAGGATCCTGGGTAAGAGGATTACCATGCATCGATGCTTATAGGGTATGGATTGGTATATATTTAGTGTATGTTAGAATTTTAGGTAAAAGAATCATCATATATCGGCTAGTATATATTTGGTGCATGTTAGGATCCCGGGTAAAGGGATCACCATGCATCGATTATTATACATTTAATGTATGTTAGGGTCCCAAGTAAGGGGATCGCTATGCATCGACGCCTACAAGGTGATGATGATATCAGTGAAATTGGTATCGACAATGTGTTAGATGAAAATAATTGTAATTGATCTTATAAAATCTTGAATGGAAGTTGAAAATGAAAGATGAAACGGTTTTAGTAGTTGAATGAGAAAGAGTTTCAATGTAAACAAAAAAGGAGAAGTGAATAGAATATGAATACATGTTTGCCTTTTTAAATTATTAGATATTTATGTTACTATACTTAGTGTGATATTTATTTTTCAATAATATGTATTTTGTTTCAAGATCATTGCATGCATAGCAAGAGTAGATCCTAGCTTTTGTTCACTTTTTGTTATCTAGTTTTAGGAGTATATTCTTGTATTTTAAAATATTAAAACATTTATATAACTTAATTTGTATAATTTATATTTAAACTTGAATAGATGAACTTAACTCTAAAATTCATATAATCATGTTTTATGCATGCATATTTATCTCATTTATTTCTCTATAATGATATTTGTTGTTCAATGTATATTATAAATGTTATAGCTGTGATGATGATAATATTTATGGGATTGAGATCTAGGATTAGTGGGTCATAATTTAGTTCTGAGATATGAGATATTAAAAGTATAAACGAGGTATATGTCAATAACCTGGAACCACCTAATATAAAAAAGACTTTGTTGAAATTTTAGTAGAATTTTATATGAGAATTGAATAAAATAATTACCTGTATTTTTACATACCAAATAGTAGGAAAGTTATAAACACATATGAAAGTGTGGAGCGTTAAATAATACACCTCAGCAGGAGGACGCGCAGTTGGTGTTAGGTATACACCCTAATATGTTTAGGTCGATAAAGTACGTCCAAACTCATTTTCATCTCTAATGGGCTCGAGCACCTTACCTAAGCCCAACACTCGTTAAGGAATTTTTATAGACCTCACGCGAGTCCTTCAACATTTATACTGATCTAATATGTATTATTTTAAGTGAAATATAACTCAAAATATTACAATGGTAAAATTTCACTTCAGCCCCTCCTTTACACAAAAAGATAAGATTTATAAGTTATAAATACACCATGAATCCTTCAAGTTAAAGGTTCATAATCCTTTCATTCTTTATTACATAAATATTTTCAAAGAATCTCACTCTAGAATATTATTGCATTTTCTCTCTGTAAATTTATTGACTTTACCATTGGAGAGTCTTCATATCCATCAAATAAAACTTTTTACATGTACCAGTTACCAATCACCTAGCTTACTAGGCATTATCTACTACTACTACAACTATCAATTACCTCCCTTACCAGACATCATCTATTACAAGTTATCAATCCTCTAAGCTTTTTATATCAAGTCATCAAGTACCTTAACTATGGAAAATAGGTCAGATTGCTTGAACTAATAAATCAACTAATCATCCAACATATTAGCTTTATTCCTAAACATATTGGATTTTAAAACTCATGTTAAATGAGAAGGAACTTTATTGCTCCTTCTAATAGTTTAATTTGAAAGGTATGGGCAGCGGAAGAAATGAGGGTTGTGTTAAGGCTTCTTCTTTTTTAATTTGAAAACAAAGTTATGATATTTAATATAAGGGTTTGCAATGGTTTTTTTTAATAAAAAAGTTATGACACTTAATATAAGAGCTTTTTAGTCATTAAATGAAAAATAATAACAAACATTTAAATAATCAGATTTTTTAGAGAATATTAAGTGTTAGTGTGTATATGAAATTTATAATATAAAATATAATTTTTCAAACAATAGCTGGACCAAACTATAAAATATTAAAGGTAATTTTTTCTATTAATTAATTATTCTTAGGATAATGTTTTACTTGATTCCATCCTTGTTTGAAGAACTTTATAGAGAAAGTGTAATTACAAAGCTATTGTGAATTGATATATTTGCATTTAAGGGTGTTGGTAATTTATATGACACATGTATGTTAGAAAATTCACATTATTTATAAGCCAGGAAAGTAAATTCTTTTTTTTTTTGTTTAATGATACTTTTTAGTCTTAAACTATTGGGATTGTGGTGCATTGAGACATGTATTATTAATCTGGATGATTTTATTTTCTAATTATTATATTTTAAATGAATACTTCCATTTGATTTAATCTTTGTATTGCAATCATTCGATATTTTGTTTTTTGCATATTTTTAAATATTTAATTTTTAAGATTAAAAAAATGTTTGGCCTTAATTTTGTTTTTGAAAATAGAATGAATTTTTATTAGCATATGTAACCATTTTTTACTTACAAATCTAAAAGTTCAAATACTTTTAATGAGTTTGGTCAGTAATAATAAAAAAATCAAATAAAAAAACCTTTTACACAAAACATGATAATTCAAGAATAATTTTAATCATCTCTTTCATAGATTAGCATTTAAAAATTATAATTTTTAAAATTATAAATTGAATGATTTTGTCAATCAATTGATAATTCTAGAGATAATGATTCACCATTGTAAAAATTAAATAATCATGTTTGTATGGAAAACTAAGTACTTATTACAGCATTGCTAATTGATGGATCAAAGTATTTCATCTATATTATTTTTTTCTGAACCTAAGTTTAAAAGGTTAAAGATAGGGTAATAACCCAATATATTTAGGTTTTATAGAATGTCAAGCTTGTGTGACATGGTTTAGCTTGCTTCTAAACCTAATATTCTTTAATTCAGATATACATTGAACTCAAATCCATGTAGATTTAATGAGATATCATACCCAATATCTTTGGGCTTGGGATCATTCCAGGTCTAAATGTGTATGGAAATGAAGATCATTATAAGCTACATATTAGGTCATGAGGCTTTGTTTATTTATTCTTTTGGCTTTTAATATAAAATATTAAAAATTGAAAATAATCATCTTCTTACACCTCTAGGTATAAAAGTCATTTAAGGTATATTAATATTGTGTATGAAAAATTTATCTTTCATTAATATTGTGTAAGATATACTTATCTTTTATTAATACTATCAGGAGGAAATGACACTATAATCCCTTTATTCAAGCAACATGACAAGGTTCAAAAGCTATATATATCCCCCTTCACCACCCAGGAAAAAGGTTTATGTTTGTTTTTATTCTCTAAGTATTCAGACTCTTATTCTCAAAGCATTTATCATACACAAACAAGAACAAACATTGTTATTACTTAAAGCTCATTCTCTCATTTATCATAACCTTTTATTAAAAATAATTAACTTTATCATCGAAGGATCCTTAAACCTTAATAAAAAAAAGATTGTTTTGCATGTGTTAGATCTTTTACCGGTAACCATAAACTTCATGAACTCTAGAATTTATCATGCTCTTATTATTACAGCATTTATACTTTTATTTTCAAAGCATTTCTTATATACAAACAAGAACAAATACTCTTATTTTTATAATTTAAAGTTCATTCTCTCATTTATTGTAATTTCTTATTAAAAATCATTGACTTTATCATTAAAGGATCCTTAAACCCCATAAAAAAAAATTGTTTTATAGGTGTTAGATTTTTTATCATTAACCATAAACTTCATGAACTCTAAAGAAAATAATATTAACATGAACATGTGATTATCCATTATCTCAATACTTAAAACCTCATTTCTAAGTATAATGAATTTTAAAACATCATTAGTTGGCACAATCTGTGAGGAACTATTTAAAAAGTCATCAATTGTTCTCCTTGAACTTGTTTTTGACATTTCTAATCACTATCAATGGCAAATAATAAAGACACTTCTAGAATAGAATGTGTGATAGCCTTCCCTTAGATATTGAAAGGCAATTTGGTGTACCCTATATTTGGCAATAACCTCCCCCACCTAGCTCCTCTTAGTCATCCAGTGCCTCTTAGAATGAGCATGCATTATAAAAGTCTACCAATGACAAACAATGGTTAAAAATAACAATGATAAACTAAAGTAAATGATGAAGTTAGACAATAAAGTTTCTTACATTGAAGCAAGTTTCTTACATTGAAGACTACTTGTTTAGTAAAGGTTGGATGATGGTTGTAAGTTTTTTACTAATCAGAAATCCTCAAGATGTTTAAAGAAATGGTAAGAACCCTCTCTAAATGCTTCAACATCTCTAGGCCAATATCTCCAAAGCCATACCTCTTACAAATGACAGCTTTTATAACCGACCTTTACTCCTCAATCAAGGTATTAAAGTAAAAAGAGCTTGACTGAGGACGAGGCTAGCAAAACCATCCTCAAACCTCTCTCCAACTTTCTTATAAGCACCTTAAACAGATGCCCCAACAATTAAAGTCTCTGTAGGTGAGATTAAGGGTGAGGGCATTAGGATTATCAATATAGAGGAAGTATTTACAGTTGAGGCTACATTGCTAGTATCCACAAAGATAGAGACCTTTTTTTTTCTTTTAAAGCAAGCAACAACACCTACAAGTACTTTAGGAGCAGTCAACTATGCTTGACCCTTAACCAGGGGAGAAGGACTCCCTCTAACTTTGACTTCTACGGGGGTGGTAGATCTTGCCATTGTTTCCTCGAGAATAATGTCATTACAAATAATGATTCATCTATATTGATGGGGTTGTGCTCTATTTCTTCTCTAATCATGTCACAACTCAAATAAAAAAATAAAAAACCTCTACTTAATGTAGCTAAAATCTCCTCTATAACCCTTAACAAAGTTTCTCCTTCTCTTTTAGCTATTAACCTTGCATAAAAGAAATTAATATTTGAACTTAGATGTATAAAAACAAAATGATAAAGAGGTTGTATACTTTACAACATGGCTTGGTAATGCATTTTGGCCATTCTATTGACATTGTATTCGGTTAAAACCGACATTAATGTAGCATATGCTTTCTTTTTATTTAAGTTTAGATTAGTCATATTGTTCAACTCAATGAAAGGTGCTCTCTAATAATAGATACAACTCCAGATTTGTTGTCACATATAAAATAGACATGGGTGGATAGAAAGCCCAAAGACCATGTTTTAAAAAATACATATAACATATGCAAATTCCACTTCTATTTATTATAGATCATATATTTTATACCTTCAAAAGAGATCTTGAAGGGAACAGGGTATATTAAATTACCAAAAATCAATTTATATGTACCTTTTGTTGCTTCTAGATAAGAAAGATAAAGGAATTAATTCAAGACCTTGCATTAACAGGAAAGTATTCATTCCTTACTTTCGTTTTTAGGTTTTTAGCAAAGCAAAGAGACTATTATTGTTCTAATTGTTATCAAAACTATTCAAGAATCTACTAGGGTATTTTCAGAAGGAGGAACCAGATTAGGTTGATCTCATCTTTGGGGTTGACTAGTCCATTATACCTAATTATCAGTCACTTCACTCTCTGTTTATTGACATGCACAAGCTTGCCTTGTAAAGTCCCCTTCATAAATCATATAGGTTTATCAGGGAAGGTAAAGAACTAATGCATATCATTATCACCATCAGTGTTAGGAACTAGATGTTAATGTTCATGATAGGCTCGATTCTAACAAGCATGAGGAACTTGTCAAAGACAACCAAAATTATCTATGCAATTTGATACAGCTGGTCTGGACCTAACATGTAATGTCTAAACACTTCCCTTACAAACCATTGGAGAGGAAAGGAATACCCAAGCTTATACATGCATATAGGGGTTGTAATTTCAAATTGTCCTTAGACAAAGCCTAAGGTTGCTTTGCTAATCTGTTTAACCCTTGTAGGCAATTGAGGTATATACTCTCCTGGATGCCAATCATTAACAAATGTCATTTTCATTTCATTTAAAATGATAGGGGCATCGTTCTTAGAGGCTTGAGGTAGCTTCTCTTTCCTGAGGTTCCTTAGAAACAATAGTGGGTTCATCGATGATGAGAACTACCTTCCATATACCAAAGGTGGACGCTAGAGTTTCATTCCCTATAGTTTTAAGGCCTAATCTAATGAACCATTATCCTCTACTGCTTCCTCTGGTTTCTAGTTGAAACTTGAAATCAACACTAAATGAAAAAATACCTCTACTTATAGGGTCAGATCTGAATTTTTTAGGGTTTATTTTTTTGGTAAGGAAAAAAAGAAATTTCCAAGTAGAAAATAGCTAATATGACAATTTCTCTTGAAAATAGAGTGAAACTTGCTTAATAAATATATTTTTATAAAAAAATTACAAAAAGAAAAAAATGAAAGCAAGAATGGTTAAGATTATAAAGGAAATAACTTTTCATCCTCACCATTAGATGAATAACATTTCATATTGTCATTTTATTTCTTAAGAGACCACTTTTAATAAAGATAAACCAACTAGTCATCCATTTCAATAAAAACAAGCAACCTGATCATAAGAATCCCAACAATTTTGTTTGAGACAATCAAATCTTATAGAAAAGATAAAAATCTCTTATTAAAGGTGATAACCTTTCAAATTTTTATATATTCAATGCATAAAAACTTAAGGGCTACTAATGCATCAACATATTTTATATGGAGAAAAGAGATATTAATAGAAATTAAATTATAATTTCTATTAAAAATTAAGAGAACTTGACGATTCACATATCATTAATTAATTTGTGCAAAAAACCTTAGGTGATCCAATCTATTTATCTACCTATATATACATAGCATTTTGAAGAGCAACAATAAGTAGTTGTAACTTTGTATTGCGAATTGTTTTATGATGAAACTTAAGAGTATGGATAAACTGAGTGTAATTAAACTCATTTATGATTCTTTTTTTGTTACAAATAAAATAACTGATATTATATAAATTCTTCTTCAAGCTAAATGCATGTTTAAGAAAAATTAATCAGCAAGGCATTTTAGAAAACAAAATATTATGGAAAATGATTGTTAAAGTTGAATAATTAGTTCAAGTGGTTCCTGTTCTTCTTAACTGTATTTATGCCAATAGAACCACCAATGCAACCACCAAAAACCTAATTATCACTAAACAATGCTATGTCGAATAGCCCTAGCTCACCTCCTTTATCTAAGCCTAGATCACATGCATTATCTTTTCTTTTATGCCCAAATCCCCAAAGGTCAAGTGGCCTTCCATGCCATATTTTCATTGGAATCCAATACTCTCAAGTGCAAGCCCCTCAAATTAACCACATTTAAAAGATCAATAGTCCTTGATTAAAGGCCAGTGTCATTGTGTTTCTTGTCAGTGTTTATTGCTCATTTTTTTTTTTTAGTTCCAAAGACCGAGCAATAATTTTTTGTATGACCCAATTCACTTATGTTGGCATAAACAACAAGGGTTAATTTTTACTTGAATACATTGAGTCAATTTGAATATGAATGATTTGTCTAAAATTGATTACAGCATAAAAAAAGGAGCTTAGTCTTGATTGATAAAATTCAGAATCTAAAGAAGGCTAGTTTCTAATTCTTGATTTCTTTGCCCATTGCAGATGGGAGGAGGAAATTAATGTAACGCCCTTTGCATTGCCATGGTTAGACATGATTTTTTTTTTATTTTTTATGGTCAAGTAAATGATTTAAATGAGTGATATGAAGTGAAATTTGATCATGTCTAGATTAATTTCATTTTTATAATTTTGTACTTATAAAACATTTGGTAAATTTTGTACTTATAATTTTATCATGTCTTGATTAATTTGGTAAAATGGTTTTATAAATTCATGATTTAGAATTTAATTTGAGTTGAGTTTTAATTTCAACCAAAACAAAATTAATCAATTCAAATTTTATTTACTCACAACTCGGACAAATTCAATTCAACTTCGATTATGTCAATATAAAAAATGGTAAAAAGAATTAAAAAAATACATCATTCTGATAAAAAGAAAAATGATTGATTTAGGATTTAGATTGAACTAAGAACACAAATTGATTCACCGATACAGATCTTTCTTCAAGTCAGACCCCTGAGCCAGGCTGCAAGAGGCTTCAAGCAAAAAAACTGACGGAGGCCATGTAACAAGAACTCCATATTGATGGGAAGTAAACAGATAAAACTAAATACAAGCCCCCTGTTTTGGGGATCAACAGCTAAAGAAGATTCTTTTACACATTGATAAGCTGGAAAAGGCAGCTGCCTGTGATATCATTGCGGGGGAGGGGGGGGTCATCGTCAGAATGGTAGAAGAGATGAGATTTTTTACAAGCATAAAAAAGGAGGTACCAAAACTGCCAACTTCTAGTGAAATTATACAAAAAAGGGCATGGGATTAGTGCTGTATCAATTCTGGAATGAGCTTCAAAAGAAATGAAAGCTCCCTCTGTGAGAATTTGGGCTTTGATTTCTCCTCCATCTCATTATGCCCTTCTGCTAAACTCTCTGCTTCTTCCACCTTTGATGGCCTTATCAGATCAGATACTGCCTCAGTGATCTCTTGAACCAGATCAACTATCACTCCATCGATACCCATTAAATGTTGTATGTAAACAGCTTCTGATACATTACTACAAAACCAAAAACAATTAGTACCTTGACAAGGTTTGACCTTTGATTTTTCTTGGATGAAATTCTTTTACCAAAATCGCATAAAATAGTGAATTTCAAAGTCAGAAAATCCAAATACTTACTTCAATTTTCCATAAGTTACAAGTGAAAGCTTGGCATCCTTGATCTTGGATACTGCCCCAGGGTTTCTAAAAACCGCTTTGACCTCAGACACAATCCCTTGCAAACCTCCCTCCAAGCACACCTTTATAGCCTCCTCTAAGGAATTTCTCCTTACATCATAGAAAATCTCAACACCCCCATCTGTCAAGAAGTAAACCTGTAATGCAATAAAAAAGAAACCAATCATCAATACAAGATAAAGAGTACCATGCTTACATAAATAACAAATAATCAAATTTAACAACTTACAGGGTAGGTGCTCTGCAGTTTTCTGACGAGCAATGCTGCATCAGGTTGGAATGATGAGAAAATAATAGGCCTATCCTTACCATGATCAAATACCACCTACACCACAAAATTAATGCCCCAATTAAGAAAAATCTCTTGTTTAAGCTAAAAAAGGGGCCTTGATTAGCGAAAGGTCGTCCATGTATACCTGCAAGATGGCTTGAAGAACACGAATGAGATAATCTTGTTGGTAGACAATGTGATTATCGAATTTTAGTTCAATGTTAAAGCCAACTGAAGGCTCCACTTGTTGAAACGCATCTTGCAAAGTGCACAATGAGTCATCTTTCTCGACATTCCACTCTACTATCTTCCCATCTTTTGTTTTCCTAACCAAAGATTTGCCTGATTTTCCTGCTTCTTTTTGGGGTCCATAGCATAGGAATTCAGACAGGGAAAGTTCTGTCACTCTCTTCTCGAAAATGATGCCCTGAAATTGCGAATAAATTCATAGCTTCAAAATTATTTATGTTTCTAAATAATAAATTGAACCCACAAAATTTTTAGGTAGCCAAAAATAGAGATTCCGAATGCATTGGAGACACTTACATTATCTACAGAGAGGATGAAGTCGTCATGGAAAATGACTGGACAATCATCTTTTGTGACCTACAAAAACGACAATTCGTTTTTTCACATTTTCTTGCCTTTGTCTCTCATCCAGCTCCATACTTTTATTTTGAATCCTATTTCTATTTTTTTCCAGAGATAAAAGATAATACCATGCAAAAATAAGCACAATCAGTTCCTTATCCTCCCATCATTAAATTTAAAAAAAAATAAAAAATAAAAAAACGAAATAGGGTTTCACAGTGCGCCACGTTCACGAGCTTTTTATATTTTTTAAGGTATTTTTATATAAAAACAAGTTAAAATTTGAGTTTTTTTAAAATAAAATAAAAAAAACTCAGCCTCGATTTCCTGTTCAACGAAGGTAGTAAAAAAGATGCCGCCATGGACAACAAGTCTGATCTAAAGTCAAGCATGCTTGGCCTATATTTAAAAAAAAAGGGTCAAATATCCATACAAGCCTAGCGATATCTCAAGTCATGCTTTCTCGTCCAAGCATGACTGGGCTTAACTATCCAAGTCATTCTTTAATTTTCTTTTTTCTTTTTTAATTATTTTTTTAATATTCTAGATTAACATCCTTATTAAATAAAATAATTATAATGATATTTTAAAAGGTATAGGATGATAACATGCTTTTCAAATAAAATTAAACGTTTTTTTATAATAACGTAAGCAACTATTTTATGAAAAATTATACATGATTCTAACATGTAGAATTTAAAAAAAAAATCAAGAATATTCAATAATAATAAAATATCTATTTTTTAGATTTTAATTGTGCATTTTTTTATACAGCTATTTTTAATTAATTATACCTTTATTTGCATATATTTTGTTTTTTATTAAAACTTATTTTTCAAATCATTCAAAAAGATCAGGTTGTGAATAAAAATTATAAGTTTCTATATAACAAATCAAAGAAAATTTCTAGATAAAATTTCATAAGAAACCCGCAAGGTGAAAGGTCTAAAACTGTACACGGCAACCAATAACTAAGAGATCTCAGTGATTGCGTCCCGTCCCAGATAGAGGGAGATCAAAATCTATTTATTTTTATTTAAAATTATTTTTTTATTATTTTGTACTTATTCAAAGAATAAAAAATATAGATTATTTTAATATATTTCTTAACCACCCTAAGTGATGATACCATGCTCACAAACATCAACTCGACGTAAAAGAAAAGGAACTTAAATTCCATTGTTTTCCAGAAAAAGAAAAAAACACACAAAAAAAAAAAAGGGAATTCCCAGCAAGCACAGAAACAAGATTTTCTTTCCCTTCTTGGAACGAAATAGGAAGAGAAAAGATGCTGAAAATTATACCTGAACATCGAATTCGATGAAATCAATGGGGTGTTTAGCAGCACTATTAAAAGACATAATGGAGTTCTCTTTAATAGCTTTCATCCTACGATCTGTTGATTGCAAAATATTCATTCCATTCCCTCTGTGCCCAAACACCAAAAACTTTGGTGTCTTGAACGTAGCTTCTCTATTCAATTCAACTCCTGCAAAAAAAGAAAAAAAAAAACCAAAATCCACATCATGGAACTCCAAGAATCAATCAAAAATGCTCTCCTTCTGCCAATTTACCTTTGGAGAAACGAGTTGAGTAGAGAGAAAGAGAGGCATTCTCAGGGACGTGGTCAAGATTGGGAACATCAGAGACATGAACAGCTTTAAGAGCCATAATAACTGATTAGGTAAAGAAAATAGGATTTTTGAGATTGCTGTGTGAGGACAAGGGATTGGAGAGGGGTTTATATATTTGTGGGGAGGAACGGAAACGGAAACGGAGACGGAGACGGAAACGGGGTGGATGGATCTCCACGTAGAATATTCCACTCTGCGCGTTATTATATCCTCTTGGATATTCCAAAAATCCTCTGCTTATTTCCTCTGTCTTAAACCCTTTTCGGTTTATAGTCTTTGTCAAAAGTTTTTTTTTTTTTTACTGATTAATTAATTAATGTGTTTTTATTATCTTGTTTCCTTCCAGCCGTGAGGATTTAATGGCTCCCCTTTGTGAAATAATTAGGTGAGACAAGGAGCATTTTTTTAAATTTAACGGGAGAGTGACACGTAGCATTCTTCCATTCAGATTTATTTTCAATTTTTCCTTTTTTTAATAGGGAAATCTTACGGTCTTTAAATCCATAAATAATTATAGGTATATGGCATTTTAGAATTTCTAATTTATTTTTTCAAAAAATAAAATATTGTCTGCTTTAATAAGTGGACCAATGGGTGATCAACAAATAATAGTAAATGGCGTGCTTGATTATGTTCACCTAAGGCCCATCTACCCGAGTCAAGAATATTCCAAGGAAGGAACGATTTCTGGATGCAAAAATGAAAAACGCGTTTAACTGGTTATGAAATTATTACTTTTTTTGTTTTTTCTATTTTACTTCAAGAACAAAAAAGAATATCCGAAGAATATTTGTGGTAGATTCCAGAGAAGAATAAAAACGCAATTAAATTCTGTTGGGACTTGATGAAAAGGAGTAGGGATGGGTGGAGGCATGTGAAAATCAAGGGCGGATGGAATTTTTTCTATCCTATAATATTAAATAAATATATAAATTTTTTAAGATAACTTATTAATTCATGTATTTAAATTTTTTAAAATTAACAGTAAAGTTTTAATTCAAATATAATATTAAAAATTTAATTTGAAAATATATAAAAATAAAATAAAAATAAATATAAACTTACTATTAAAGTTATACCTTTTATATTTTGTGAAATATAATTTATATATAATTGAATCGATATTATAACAACTACTCAACTATAATAAAATAATAATCTCATATTAATTAAAAAATAAAGTAATTAAATTTTTCTCTTTTAATTCCTCCTTTCTTCACTTGATTCTTCCCTAAATTAATGTTTTATAAGTTGGAATTTGTAAGTTTACAAGGTTATTCTTTCATTTTTTTTCTATTGAATTTTTTATATTTTTTCTTTGCTTTTCTCTCTTTTTCTCCAACCTTGTCTTTTCTTCTTTTTTTTAATTCTGCTTCTACCCACTCAACAATATATAAAAGAAAGAAAGAACTTATTTGTTTTATTTTTTTAATGACAAATAATCATTATACCTTAAATGAGTCGTTTTGCTTTTATTTGATTTTTTTTTGTTAATACTACCAAATTCTATTCATCCTAAAATTTTAACCATATTTTATTTAATATATTTTAAGATTCCTCGTAAAATTTCAGCTTAATTTGATAGTCGGATTGAAAATTATACCTAATAACATAAAACTTGTCAAATTATAATTTTTTATCAAATTTTTAAATTTCTCCAAAAATTCTAAAATTTTAACCCAAGCTAAAGTATCATAGTAGAAAGCTTCACATAAATTTTTAGAATTTTTTGATACCTCAATAGAAAATTACAAAAAATATTTATATAAAACTTATTAAAAAATATTAATAAAATCTTAACCTAAACTAGAGCCCATCCGATCCCATACCTGCGCCTTTGGTGAAAATCATATAAACTTTAATTTTAAAAACACAACAAGTAGATATAAAAATAACTAAAGCCTTGTTTGTTCTTGCATTTAAATTTTTTTAAAAAAATAAAATTTTATTTTATTTTTTTCTTATTTTAAATTAAAAAACAATCACAATCATATTTTTAAACAACTTTTAAATTAGTGATGCTGATTTTCAATAATAATAATAGTTAGGGGTGAGTATTTTCAGTTTGGTTTGGTTTTCATCTACAAAATAACTAAATTAATTTTTTTAAATCGAAACAAAAACAAAATTGAATTCGGTTTAAACTAACCAGTTTTACTTCGGTTTAGTTAATTAAAAAGAAAAATTAGAAAAAAATTGATTTAACTTATCTTAACCAGGTATATTGAGTAAATTTTTATGAAATTAAAAACGAAAGAGCCAGAGAAGACAAGTATGGAGCAAAAAAAATTTAAAATTAAAATTGATTTTTTTTTTCTCGCTCACTTCTGATAATAGTACCAACAGGAACGGTGAGAGTGCACTGACGAGGAGCCAGCTAAGCATGGATGAACAAGGGGCCATCGGTTGTATGGACAAGGGACATCGATTGTTACAGGAGGAAATGGGGCATTTAATAGTTTAATACTGGTAAGAATGCATACATGATGTGTAGCAACGGTAGGCTTAGGTGTCCTTTACCCTCATAGTTTTTATACAATCTAATCTAAGATTCGGGTTTTAAGTTTAAATCAACTCATTAAATATTAACTAGATTAATAGATCATGGAGGTTATTTTATAAAAAAATTAAAATAATTTTATTTTAATAAAAAAACACAAAAATCAATAAATTAAAACAAGTTATTAGGTTAATTCGTCAGGTCAGTTCAAATCACATCGAACTTATTTTTTTTTTTTTTTTTCAACTCAATGTGATTTTAATTTTGGATTTATTTTTTAAAGTCTAATTTTAAATTTTTATGCTTTTTAAATTTATTTTTTTGGTGGTGGTTGTAGGACATTTTCATTCAAAATTTAATAAGAAAAACTTGTGGGAGAAAATACCAATCGGTAGATTTATCCATTAGCCTCACAAATAATTAAATAGTTATATTTTCATAAATTCATCCTTTGCTGGTCAAATTTTATTATCTCACTTTCTTCTGTCTTTTTGTTCTTTCTTTCTATTAATGAGCATGAAATTAAAGAATGGACTACATTGCTAGCAAATTTAATAACTCCGGGATTGAAAATTAGATTTTAAACAAAAAGGAACCGGTTAATAATTTTATTAGAATTCAAGGACCAGGTTTACAATCAACTCAGTTAACAATCATGAACTAATCAATACAATCCCAATCATTTTTTTAATTCTTTTATATAGAATATATCAAAACAATTAAAACGTAAAGCAAAGTTCTTGGAGGCCCACTCATATTTTTCTATTCACGGTTACAGTAAAGTGGTCATTTATCCCTACTCGAAAAACTAGTTTTCTTTTAGATTAAAGGTATTTTTATCTTTTTACACATCAAATTAGTCGATTTGTTTGGGAATATTATTGTATTTTATATATAATAATAATAATATAATATTGAAAAGCCCATAAAAGGAGGGGTATTTTTTTCTTTTTTTATCAGCAATGCAATTACACATAAGCCCTTTTATCTAAACAAAACATGGAGTTAAGGGTAAAAGGATTTTTTACGTCATTTTTTTTTAATGTCAATTTGAGTAAGGTAATTACATCATTTAATATAAAATTTATATTATTTTATTTAAAAAATTTATTGGCACACGTAACACTTTCTATTAAAGGAAAATATATTATATCACCGTCTCATTTGATTTTTCATTGTGTTCTCTTTATTTTAGGCGGTGCATGTAAGCATATTGTAAACCCTCGGGTAAAATAATCTTATTTTATTTTAGTAAAATAAAATAAAATACAAATAATGTGGAGAAATGATTAAATTGAACAAATTAATTGGATTAAAAGAGAAGTTATTTAATGAGAGGGGTGAAATTGAAAACAATAATGAAGGAGTAAGAAGTTACTATCGAGAAAGAGAAGTAGTGAGGTCAATGGATTAATAAAAGGAATGGTGGGGTCAATGTAAAAATAAAAGTATATATAATAGGGCAAGATGCAAATAAGAAAAAAATATAATTACAAATAACAAGAAATCTCTAGAAAAGTGGGAAAGGAAGGGTTAGAAGAAGGAAGGAAGGAGAAGAAGAAAATGAGTTGTTCTCAATTTCTTGACTAATTTTTTTGCAATAAAAGGTAACAAGCTCTCTAATTAAATCACTTAAATTTATTTGTGTTTTTCTTGAATAATTGATATTTTACAATTCTTTCGTATAGGTTTAGAAAGTTTATTAAATGATGATAGGTAAAAGCATTTTGTGTTTATAGTGACCGGAAATGATGGAAAAATACATGGAAAATAAATTTATACTCGTTGAACTTAGAAATCAAAATTGGACAAGTTGTCTATCAATTTCTCTACTGGTATTTGAACCCTAAGATGACACCATTTTAGATATTTTTCTCATGAAAGTTATAGACATGGATGTTACCTTTCAAATGAAATTGACCTTACTTAAATTAAAGTGACAAAACACTAAATATAAAAGAAAAACCAAAGATAGGTCAAAATCGGGAATTAGCATAATAGATTTTTAGGTTTTTGAAATTTATACATATAAATGGGAAAACTGGTTATATTCATCTTCATTATAGTTGTAAACCCATGTTTTAGCATTCCAAAGAATCAAACAACGTATAAAACCGAGTTATATAGCTTTGTTTATACTCAAAATCCTAAATAGTATTTGGAATTTGTTATGTTGAGCCACCTAAAACTTGTAAATTGGTAATTTGTGTTTGAATTGTTTTTTATTATAAAATGATGAATTACAAAATGGAAGAATTTTTATTTTGGGTTGTATTTAACAATACTTCTAATTCTTATATATAAAGTTATGTAGTACTATTTTGTTAAAACTTTAAGTAGTAATTTGAAATTTAGAATTTTCATGCTAATGTATGAATGCAATTATAATACTTAATTAATGGTTATATTTTAATTTTAAAAAAAACTTCATAGAATTCTTCTTATTTTTATAACTTGATAATTATGTGAATTTTATCTTAAAAGTTTTAGGTGTTATAGTTTGACACTTGGAATGGTTGGGATGTAAATGAACAATGAATATAGGATATGTAAAAATGATATGTCGATAGTAATTAGTACTTAAAAATGCATTTTTTTATCAAGGTTTTATGTCATCATTTTGTATTTAAAGTATCAATAACTCCTTAACTAAAATATGTTTTATAATAATATATCTAATAATATAAGATATCTTTAATTTATTGTAAATGTTCATTTTAAATGCAGGCCTATCACATAAATAAAAGGATTGATTAATGAATTTAAGAACTGAAATTGAAAGGACAAAGAGATGGCCAAATTTAGAAAAGAGATGTTGTTGCAATCCAAACCGGAACACTATTTGGTAATTGGATCATATATGGAGTTGTAGATCTCAGATTTGGATCTACTTTATATGGATGGAAAGGTAAGACATAGGCCTACAACTTTCATATGGAGCCCAAGATTTTAAAAGTCCATTTTCAAGTCCAAATTATAGCAACAATAAAGAAGTCCGAATTTGTCGTCCAGCCCGAGCACTGTTCAGTGTTTGACCCATATCTAGAGTTGTAGAAGTCCAAATGACCTGAATTTTTTACACAAGAAAGCTAGGACAATTTTATAAAACTTTCATGTTTTCAAGTGGCTCCAATTTTGACGTTATCAATGACGTTTTGAGCAGATAAAAGAAGATAAGGATTGTCACCAAGTCAAGAGTTGGTCACCCACTCATCAATTAGTCATCAAATCAATAGTTTTCAATTTTGGCCTATAAAAGGAGGCATTTGCCATACATTTAGGCATCTTAGTTTCCAGATCAAGATCATGCTTTTGCTTTCTCTCTTTGTATTTTTTGTAATGTTTATGCTTTGCTTTAATTAATATCAAGTTTATGCCTTTCATTTTCTTTCCTTTACTTAGTTAACTCTTATTTATTTATGTTTTTATTTTATTTATTTATTTTTATTTATTTCATTATATTTAGTTAAGTTTTTGTATTTGTTATCTTGTTTACTTTTTAATACTTTACTTGTTAAATGACTAATCTTGATTTATGTTGTATAACACTTGATACAACAAATGTTTGACACTTTCATAGCCCATACTGTATGGTATAACCGACACCTTAGCTATGAAAGGAATTTGATTTGTTGTTAACATAAGTTATAAACATGGATGCCTAACAATATTTACAAGTCTTAGCATTAATCGAATAAGATGACTAATATAATCATGTTAACAATCTATAATCAAATTGGAACCTCCTTTGTGTATGGTTTCTAATTGAATAATAAGAGTTTATATTATACTTGTTTAACATACCATTAATGGATCCTCTAACCTTGATATTTATTGTTATCATTGTTTAATCCTTATATTAATATTCCATCTCAAAGTTCTCATCTTCATCTTCTTCCTTTTCTTCTCCTTCTTTTTCT
>NW_011501386.1:0-5951 GCF_000495115.2 Populus euphratica | reverse complement strand
TTATTATTATTATTATTATTATTATTATTATTACTACTACTACTACTACTACTACCACTACCACTACTACTACTACTACTATTATTATTATTATTATTATTGCTACTAATATTATTATTGTTATTGTTGTTATTGTTTATAATTGTTGTTTATAATTTGTACAATTAACCTCCATGTGGTTCGACCCCGTTCTTGCTGGGTTATTTATTACTTCGACACTCCTACACTTGGAAGAAGACATCAATCTTTTTGTCGTGTCAAATAGCTTCGAACCTCCTAGTATAGGGGAGATTCTGCCAAAATTTTGGTAGAAATTTCAATAAACTTTGTATGAGTTCAACAAAAAAATAAAGTAATCTTTTTTTTTACATGTTTCTTTTTGTTTTTTTATGATTGATGTGTTGGTTTCGAAAATAGAGATGTTACACGTACTATGTCTGGTTTATCACTGGTAGCCTTTTTTTCTACCCTTCATTTCTCTCTCTAACACTAAAAAATAAGCCCTGCTCCTTATTTTTTATTGTTATTTCAGATTCAATCCTTTTGGTTTTGGTTTTTATCCTTTTTATTTTGTTAAATATTTATTTATTTTCATTTAATCATTCAATTCTATTTTTTCATATATAATGTTTTAATTTGGTCATTCTTCTTTTGATTTATTAATTATTATTTTTCTTGGTTCTTTTGTCAAAGTTTGTATAGTTTTTAATTTTATATTTCAAATTAAGTTTATAGTTTTTTTTCAACAATAATAACAGAAGTAGTAATAATAATAATAATAATGACAATGATACTACTAATAGTGATAATACTAGTGATGATAATGGTAATAACAATTATTTATTATATTAGTAATAGTAGTGATAATAAAAATAATTATAATGATTGTGTTAATAATAATAATAATAGTAATAAAAATACTAATGATGATCATAACAACAACAACAACAACAACAACAACAACAATAATAATAATAATAATAATAATAGTGATGGTGGTGGTGTAGTGGTGGTGGCAACAATAATAGTGGTAGGAGCAGAGTAATGGTGGTGGTGGTCGTAGTCCTCATAATAGTCATAGGTAGTAGTAGTGACAATAGTAATAGGAGCAGAGTAATAGTGGTGGTGGTGATAGTGGTCGTCCTCATAGTAGTAGGTAGTAGTGGTGACAGTAGTAGTAATGGTTGTGGTGGTGGTGGTGGTGATAGTCGTGATAGTGGTGGTGGTTGTCAAGTGTATTTGGTATTGTGATAGTTGTGGTTGTAGTTGTGGTTTTGGTTTGAGAAAAGTTGTTTTATAAAAAATACTTTTAATTAAGATTGGTTTAGAAAAATATATGTTTAGTTAAAACTATGGTTGAAAATGAGGTTGAACAAAAAGTAGTTTAATATGTTTGGTTAAAAGAATGTTTTTCAAATTGAGGGTGTGTGTATATATATATATATTGATGGTTTGTAATTTAAATATTATAGATTTAATTATTGTTATTACATCATAAAATAAATAATATTGATATCAAATATTTTTTATGATTCCATCAAACTATGTGCAATTTATCACGTATGAAATGTATCCAACAAGAACTATATTTTTCAAGTTTCTTAAGCGCGCAACAACAAAAACTAAATTTTATATCACGTCATCAAGCAATCTCTTTATAATTTTTTGAATAAAATACAATTAAAAATAAAATAAAACTGAATTTTTTTTAACTGGATCGGACTCGACAAGAACATAAGTGAGATTGAGATCAAATTCAGCAAATGATATGTCATCAAGGGATCTCTTTCTAATTTTTTAAATAAAATACAATTAAATAAAAAAATGAATTTTTTAAAATTGGGTCGAACTCGGCAATAACATAATTTGAATTGTGATCAAATTTTGTAAATACAACGTCATCATGTGATATCTTTCTAATTTATGTTGTGTTATTCAATAATATTAAAAGCTAGTTTTAAAACATACTTTAAAAAAAAAATTGTCAGGTTGGATGCGATTCAATCAATAGTTGAAACATTGTTGACGTGAACAATGCCAAGTGAGATTCACCTGCACTGTTCACTTCTTGAAGTGAACAGTGCCCAGGTGAATTATCACCTATCATATAGGCACGACAGAAGCAGTTGAGAGTTAGAACCAACTATTTTAATGGGCCCCACATACACAGTAATCTACGTTTTATTATTACCAAACGTATTGTTTACGCGATTTGCTTTAAAGGCAGCTGTAGCCGCGTAAACAAACGGCTTTGTCGTCATGATAGTAGTGGTGGGTAATTTTGTAAAGTGTTTTTTTCGCTTGGAAATGTATAAAAACAATATTTTTTTTTTATTTTTTAAAAAATTATTTTTAATATCATCATATTAAACAATTTAAAAATACCCAAAAAAATAATTTCAAGCAAAACTTTTTTTCTAAAAAATCACAAAATGTGGTTTCAACCTCAAAAATAAACACCCCCTTTGTTTGATTGTAAAAATCTAATTTTTGTTGTCTGCTAGTGATTTTCTTAAAAACAAATAGTAAAGTAAATGATAAAATTATAAATATAATAAAACAAATAAAAAAGGTTTGAAGCCCATTTTACCTCTTCTCGGGTGCAAAGCCCAACTTGCATCATCAATACAAGTCCAAACCCTAATTATCATTGTCGATATGATTCTTATACCTGCTTTTAACAATTTCGGTGTAACCTCTATTTTTAAGGATAAGTATAATTTTTTAACACTTATCATTTTAAATGGAGTATTGTCCACATTTTAAGATCAAATACATGTTAAGGACTGATGTTAAATTCAGCAAGACAAAAATTGTTTTTTTTTTAAATAAAAATAATTAGGGTAATTGATGGCAATAAAAGAAAGACAAATCCAGGAGAAAACACATAATAAAGATAACATTTTGTAAGAAAAATTGTTGCAAGGATGACATGGTTCTTACCTTAAGAACAACAAATCTCTTATCTGAGTCCTTGGATGTAGTGCTAATTTTTAGGATCCTTATTTTCCTCTAATTACTAGGTGACGATTCCAATTTTCTATTATATACATTTAGGCATCCACCACTGATGTTCATAGACGTGTGACAGAAATAAAAAAAAAATTAATTGTTAATGAATCTAATTTAAAAGGATAAAATTAAAAAAAAATTAATTTAAAAAAATTCACCAAAGTAAATTCAATTAAGAACAACACATAAAAAAACCAAAAAATCCAGGTCATTTTTAAAATTAGTGATAAATTCTATACAAAGAAAATAAATAAGAACAATGGATTTCAATTTTTCAATTAAATAAATATTGAAGTCTAAAACTAAAAACACATTATTTAAACAAAGGAAAAAAAAAAGCATACTCAGGCAAACCTAAACACTGGATCAATTAAAAAGCTCAATTTCAACAAATTTAATATTGAAAGATAAAATAAAAAAAATCAATTTAAAAAAATATCAAAGTAAAAAAAAATGATAATAAAAAAAATGAAAATTAAATTTGACATGAACAAAAAACTTAAGGACAATGAATTGTAAGAAAAAAAATATTAATTTAAAAAATTATCTCAAATAAAACAAAAAACAATAAAAAAATAAGAATCAAATTTGAAATATAAAAAAAATAAAGAGGAATAAAATTAAAAAAGAATTTCAATTTTATAATTTTTTCCAAATAAAAAAGAATAATTAAAAGAACATAAACTACGTATGAAGGAGTAACAAAATGAAATGTTATTTTGAAATTATAAAAGGATAGGCGTGGATATCGAGTAAAGGAGAAAACATAAAGTATATAAAGAAAAAAAAAAGGCTATTAGTCAACACTAAACTACTAAACTAGATAATTGTTGATTACATGCACTACCTGTTATAAAAGAATATCGAGATGATTTCAAAGTTATTATGAAAGATGGTGTTTGGTAACCGTATGATCCCCATACACCTTTTATAAAGGATAAGACTACTTATGTGCTGATATATACATCATGAGCTATTTTTAAAAAATTAATATTTATATATATTAAATGATAAATTTATTTTTAAACTAACATTGATAATAATAATAATATGGGTTAAAAAGTGAAAATACGTAATTGTTTCCATTTAACTTTTACCATGACAAATTGACTATTGTGAAATTACTGAATTACTCAAAGAGTAATTAGCTAATTGGTCTTGGTGGAATGCATGATAAGCTTACTAAAATTATGGGTTTTTTCAAGTGGAAGGTCGTTTGGTTGTTGGGGAGGAATTCTATTGCATTGATTGATTGATGAGGTTAGATACGAGGATCAGCTCATTCATGTTAAAAATTACTTCATAAAGTCTTCTGTGGTGGCTTATAGCTGTTATACATCATGCAATATAATATAATTAAAGGAGAGTCATCTTACTGTAAATAGTAAATACACCGTTCACACACCCTAAAATCATATCTGTAATACTAGCAAATTTTTTTTCATATATTAAAAATCAATTTGAAATCATATCCGCGTATTGCTAAGTGTAATGTGGTAAATCCTAAATAGCATATTAAGAAGTTTTTACCGGGCTTTGTTCGAAATATTGCTGGTTCTAGCTTGGAGAAGTTGGTGGTTACGGGGATAGCAATCAGATTAACTAGTTTAATAATTAGTGCCGAAGTGGAGTATACATTCTGTTTTTTTAAAGTAATTTTAGATTAAAAATACTTTAAATTTATATTCTTTAGATGTTTTTCTAATAATTATAATATACTAATATAAAAAATAAAAAAAATCTTAACATATTTTAAAAAAATACACCCGAACTAAGATACAAGCATTCTTCCATCATTTCCTTTCAATCGTGCACCTCTGCGGATGTACAGACCCCATGATTATTCTCATGGCCAAGCTTCAAGGAAGATGGCAGGAGACAACAAATTAATCTTGGTCCGATGTATAGGCCCTGGGATTTGGGTTGAATCTGAAGAGCGATGGAAAATATGAAATTTATGTTATCTTATGTTTAAGAATATGATCACCCATTACTGAGTAACAGATTAATAAATAATTTATGGAGTGCTAGCTGCCCTTGCGACTCCTCGGAGAGCTTCAAGATTGTTAATGTTACATTTAGATTATATATGCCTCTTCCGACCCCTGGTTTTGGAGCTTGAGACCATCTTTGTGTGTGTGTGTGTGTGTGTGTGTGTAAAGAGGAATCACGGGGTGTTTTTTTGCTTGGTATAAAGACATTACATTTAGATTTCAAAATATTTTTTTTACTTTATATCTATCTCATTTCTATAGAATAACTATTAACAATTATTCATATAATTCTATAAAATCTCTCGTAGTAACCCATTATAAAGAAGGCAGCGGCAATATCAATAATGTTTGCATATACAGTCTATGGGCCAAGGATATATAAGTCCCGAATCTGGCGAGTTATCTTCTTCAAATTGGGCCAGGCCATGAAGTGGCTTGCCCGTGATGGTTTCAGTTAACTTAGAAATATTAAATTAAGATTTAAGATTAACACAGTAGATTTCAATTTTACAATGCTAATGTTAAGGTTTTATAAGTAAATTATGAAAAAAATTTAATAGCATTTTCATATAGATTAAGAAATTCAAATATTTTATGCGAATAGAAAAATATGTCTGATTTTTATAAAAAAAAACTTTTACATATTGCAGAGCACTTAAAGAATGTTTATTTTGATAAAAAAAAGTAAAATTAAATATTTTTTTAGAAAATAAGTTATTTTTATTATTTAAATATGTATGCGTGAGGAAAAAGCTTAATATTTTATATTAATAATTTTAAGAATGACGGTAATAAAATGAAAAAGGTTATAATATTTAAAATTATATTAGTGTTATGACGATGGTAAATGCTGGTTGCTATAAAATGATGGTTACAGTAGAGTCAATATTCGAGTTACAATGAAGTGATGGGGGCAATATAATAAACATGAAAGGTAAAAGTGAA
>NW_011501388.1:33961-44892 GCF_000495115.2 Populus euphratica | reverse complement strand
AACTTGAATATTTCAAGAAGTATTATTATAGACTTTATTAAAAATTATTATTAAGATATGTCTCAAGAGTCACTTTAACAAAAGAGTTCTTTTACTCTATCATCCTAGCAACAATAATTTTGCACATGCTTTATGAAATAGAAAACACAATTAGTTAATAATATTTTTTTTTGTCAACTATTACCCTCTCCCCCCAACCAAAACAAGACATTGTTCTCAATGTCCTAACATAGAAAGATAGAGTATAGAAGACATCAATTGAAATAACGAACATTGACAAACCTGAAACACACTTAAACAAATATAAAAAATAATAAAACATAATAATAAAATCAAAAGACACAAAGATTCATAAATGAAGGCTCAAATCCAATAAAAACAATTTATGGCTTTTCTTAGATGACCAATTTATGTAACTCATAGAGGGATCAATTACATGAATAAAATATTATAGTTGGTCAATCAATTATTTAGCAATAGCAGCAGAGATTATGATTTGTCGTGGCGAAGATGTTAGAAATTCCTATTTCACAGCATGATCAAGAAACGACAACAACTTATCATAATAACCATTAACATTTAACAGACTTATGGGTTTATAGTGAATGTGCAGTTGGACCCAAGAGAAGATATGAAAGATCTCTTTCAATGTGCCCAAACCACCTGGTAAGGCAATAAAGGCATCAGCATAGTTAAACATTACATTCATTTGAGTAGACATTGTAGAGACCTGTAGTTCCTCTCTAATTATTTTTCTAATGTTGTCCCCTTATGCTAAAGCTTCGGGGATGACCCCTAAAACTTGACTACTTTCTAAAAATACAGTTATTGACACACTTCCTATTAATCCAAGACTATCATCCCCATGCATTAAATTAATCTTTCTCTTAACTAGTACCTGACCAAGATGATTTGCTAATTCTAAAAACTCATTTACTTTTCCAAGACTAGATCCATCGAAAACACAAACATTTCTTATATGATGACCTGAGGAACTTGCCACTTCTACACACTTCTATATTTTTTGAAAGTATGGGTTAAGAAGTAGAAATGAAGGGAAAGAAGAGAGGATTTTATAGATAAAAAATTAAAAAGACAATCATACCACCTATATGTAGGCTAACTGGAGTCTTACACACACTCTCTTTTTATTTATTTATTTTTAAAAAAGCATATGTATGTATAGGTAGTTGTGATTGTGGCTACATCTTCCCTTGGTTTTATGTCCAAGAACGGCTTAAACGCCCTCTATGGGTCGGGGATAGGCTTCTCATCCAGTTTTCTTAAAAACTGACAAACAGGGTCTTCTTTAGTCAGATTTCTAAGACTATGCCAAGCATGTTCTTTATGAAAATAGGTTCATAATTCATAAATTACACGATGTTTATCTCCATTATAATGAGACTTAAGAGTCAAAAGAAGATTATCTAAAGACTCTCTATGTTTTGAAATAAATCCCATCTTTTGACAATTTTCATTGGTTTTGTAGAATGCATGTGACTCCGCGAACATGGTGGGTTAATAAAATTGACATTGTAAAATTTTTACAGTTGTCTTTTTTGATGAGAAATGATCCTCATATGCTTTAGAAAGACAAAATTTAATGACACTACTTACCTCGTTGTCGGGAATGTATCTTTGAAATATTTGATCAGGATAATATTTGAATAAGTAAGGGTCATCCCAATAAAAGTTTTGCATGTCGCTCAAAAATTTTCTTTTGTCTTCGGTACTCCAATGAGCTGATAAATCTCCTAAGGTAAGAAAATTGTTATTTTTATCATACCAAGGCATTGGACTAAGAGAAAGTAAGGATTCGTCGGGAAAGTAATCATCGATTGGTGTGATGTTAGATGTCAAATTCGTTGTCACTTTTGACACAAGATCCGCATCAATATTTTTAGTGCCTTTTTCATCTGTGATTTCTTCCTGAGAATAAATCATTTGCACATCTTCAAATTCATCAAACTTAATTTTACTTAAAGTAGATTCAAGTTGATCATAAACCAATTCTTTAATATGATTTACTTCTTGTAAATCATTATCATCTCCAAGTTACTTGCAAAAGTTGAAAATATTCATCTCCAATGTCATGTTTTCAAAAGTTGAAAATGCTTGAAATGATGCAAATATATTAAAAACATATTTTTTGGATTTTCTTTGTTTTTTGCTATTTTTGGATCTTCTGAAAATTTTATCAAATAGGTGGGTCAAAAATTAGGTAACAACACAATGCATAGATCTGTCAAAAATTTAGCATAAGAAAAAACCTGTTTAATGGCATCCAATAAAGGTATATTGAAAATTTATAGATCTATCAAAAATTTAGCATAAGAAAAAACCTATTTAATGGCATCCAGTAAAGGTATATTGAACCTTACCTATTTGAAAGTTTCAAAGATTTTAGAGTTGTGATTGACTTTTCTTTATTTGATCATGGTATGAGGAAATGGAAGTGCTGGTGTGGAATTAGTCTTTTCTTTGCAATTTTCAAATTCAACCCCTTCCTTATCTTTAGAGATTGACTCATCATCTTTCTCACAAGGTTCAAGAGTGAGTTTTTCAATAACCTTAACACTTCAAAAAGTAGTGACTGATTTGACTTGATCCATGTGTTGGCTTCCGGAACTACTTGCATTTGTATTTATTGCCCCTTAGGATTTTATTGTAGTTGAGATGGAAACTTACCTTTCTCTTGAAAACTGAGAGCAGATGTCAATTTTGCAAGAGTATCTTCAAAATCTGTCATGTTTTAAGCAAGTTGAGTTTTAATTATCTCTATATTTTCAATGAATGCATGCAGTGTTTTCTCAAGATTTCTTCTAGGAGGTGGAGCATAAGGAGGTGCATATCCATAAGAATTTTGGAAATTATAGTGTGCTTGAAATAATGGTTGTGAAGTTTGTACATTGTTATTATCACTCTTTCAACTGAAATTTGGCTGATTTCTCTAACTAGGGTTGTATGTTTGCGAGTATGGGTTGTGGCCTGGCCTTTGGAAACTGTTTAAAGCATGGGCTTGTTCATGGAGACATTCCTTAAAAGAAGACAAGGTTGGACAGTCATTGGTTGAGTGTTCATTTATTTCACATATTTGACACATAATGTTTTTAGCAGATTTTAAATGATCACTCTTTTTCAATTCTAGTGCCTCGTCTTTTCTAGCTAAAAATGTGAACTTGGCTTGGAGGTCATGATCTTCTCTAAGGTTATACATGCCTCCACTAGATGTATGATGCTGAGTTTTACTCAGTGCCTCATAATTACCTGCGGTGTCCTAATTTTGAGCATTTTTAGCTAAGAAGTTTAAGTACTCTATTGCATCATAAGGGTTTTTATCTTCAAAAGTTTCATTGCACATCAATTCAACCATTTGCCTATCTCTAGGTGTTAACCCTTCATAAAAATATGAAGCCAATCTTCATATTTCAAAACCATGATGAAGGTAAGTATTAAGCAAGTCTCGATACCTATCCCAATATTGGTAAAATGTTTCTCTTGATTTTTGAGTGAAAGTGGTGATTTGTCTTTTGAAAGAGTTTGTTATGTGAGATAGGAAAAACTTCTTTAAAAACTATTGTTGCATTTCATCCCAAGCACAAATGGATTCTAGTCTCAAATTTTATAGTCATGTTTTAGCTTTATCTTTTAATGAAAAAAGAAAAAGTTTTAATCTGATGGTGTTCATGCTATAATTTAAGTCATTATAGGTGTTACAAACCTCTTCAAATTTTCTTAAATGCAAGTATAGATTTTCTAAATCTAAGTCATGAATAAAAGGTAAAAGTTGAATAATGTCTAGCTTAAAATTAAAATGAGATGCATTAGGAGGAAAAACTATGCATGATGGTGCATTTATTCTTGTGGGATTCATATGGTCTTTAAGTGTTCTAACATAGTATTCTTATTATAAAGTGACTGATTATCTTCTTCAATCATATTTTCTGAAAATGATGAGGATACCCTACAAAGTCTACCACTTAATGTACGCGACCACACTCTCATGCACGTGTAGGAATAGAATTAAAAAAAAAAGAAAATAAAAGAAGAAGAAACAAAAGAAAAGAAACAAAGTTATATACAAGAAAAGTATAAAAAAAAATACTATAATCTGTACAAGAACTTACCTCCCTGGCAACGACGACAAAAACTTGACACGACCAAAAGATTGATGTCTTCTTCCAAGTGCAGAAGTATCGAAGTAATAAATAACCCGGCAAGACCGGGGTAGAACCAAAGGGAGGTTAATTGTATAAATAATAGATAACAATAATACAACAACAACAATAACAACAATAACAACAACAACAACAACAACAACAACAACAACAATAATAATAGTAAAGAAGAAGAAGAAGAAGAAGCTGATGAGAACTTTGAAATGGAAGATTAAACAATAATAACAACAAATATCAAGGTTAGAGGATCCACTAATGGTATGTCAAATAAGTATAGTATAAACTTTTATTATTTAATTGGAAACCACACACAAAGGAGGTTACAATCAAATTATAAATTGTTAACATGATTACATTAGTTATCTTATTTTATTAATGTTAATACTTGTAAATCTCGTCAGGCATTCATGATTATAACTTATGTTAACAACAAATCAAGTTCCTTTCATAGCATAGGTGTAGGTTATACCATATTGTTGGGCTATGAAAGTGCCAAGCATTTGTTGTACCAAGTGTTATACAATATAAATCTAGATTATTCATTTAACAAGCAAAGTATTAAAGAGTGAACAAGATACAAATACAAAACATGTTAGTACCAAACATTAAAGTCCATATTGAGTTTACACTACTTATTCTTACACCATTAGTGTAACTTTTTCACCTTGACATAATAAACTTAGTTAAACATAATGAAAGAGAGAAATATAAGTAAACAAGATAAGAACATAAATAAGATAAAAGTTAATTAAGTAAAGGAAAGGAAATGAAAGGTATAAACAAGATATTAATGAAAATAAAACTTAAGCATTACAAAAATACAAAGAGAGAAAGCAAAAGCATGATTTTGATCTAGAGATCAAGATGCTTAAATGCATGGTAAATGCCTCCTTAGGAACTATTGATTTGATGACTAATTGATGAGTGGGTGGCCAACTCTTGACTTGGTGACAGTCCTTATCTTCTTTTGTCTAGCCAAAACGTTATTGATAACATCATAATTGGAACCACTTGAAAACGTTAAAATTGTAAGAAATTGTCTCAGCTTTCCAGGAAAAAAAATGGAGGTTATTTGGACTTCTATAAATCCAAATATGAGCCAAACACTGAACAGTATTCGGGTTGCAGGATATATTCAGACTTCTTTGATGTTGCTACAATTTGGACTTGTAAATGACCTTTTTAAATCTTGGGCTCCATATGAAAGTTGTAGGCTTATGTCTTACCTTTCCATCATATAAAGTAAACTTAAATCCAAGATCTACAGCTCCAAATATGACTCAATTACTGAATAATGTTCTGATTTGGATTGCACCAACTTTTTTGTTCTAAGTTTGGTCATCTCTTTGTCCTTTCAATTTCAGTTCTTAAACTCATCAATCAATCCTTTTATTTATGTGATAAGTCTATATTTAAAATGAACATTTACCACAAATTAAAGATATCTTATATTATTAGATATATTATTATAAAACATGTTTTAGTTATGAAATTATTGATACTTCAAATATAAAATAATAATATAAAACTTTAATAAAAATATATTTTTAAATGATAATCAATTATTATAATAATTTTCACAGGATAATAATTTTTGACATTTGTCCATAAATTACGCCAAAATGTGAGACATTTGATTGTTCTCTGTCCATTGTCTTCTATTCTTGTGATTTTGGGGTTCAGTAAATTATTGCCAGAGATGCAGTTCTTATTTGGTTCAGCAAAACATCCATGATCACATAAAAAGGCAGCGGATAGTAAGCCCGGAAAAGGCATCATCATTCGGATCCGATAAATTTATCGATACCCTTTTATTATAACTGCAAAAGAAAGTACACAGAAAGACTTTTACGTCAAATATTTTATTTAGATGCATCACATAGTATGCATGCTTCGTATTATTTGAGGACCTTGTTAAATAGTATAAACACCAACGAAATTCACACCCCTTGAGCTAACATACAACGAGAGACCAGACTGTTGAACTTCGCTGATGAGGGTACTTCCATACTGTGCCTCAAGAGACACAGTCGCCGAGATTCTACCAAGCTCGTTGACCCTGACTCTTACAGGCACCAGTGTTTGTGAATCTTGTCTAACAGTTGCAGCTGCAATCAGAAAATCGCCCAAACTAGTTCTCTTGATGTTGTTTGGCCTCAAAATGTTAAGGTTGCTTAGGAATATATCTGAAGTCCCGGCATTCCGTCCTGTGAGCCAATATCGTCGAATCCTATTGCCAACAAACTCTGAGACGAGGACAAACCCACCGTCTTTACTGACTGCAACCCCCACTGCCACCGAAAGATTTCTCAGTAACACGGTGACTTGATTTGTCCTCACGTCATATTTCAATAACCTTCCTGTAGAGTCATTGGCAAGAAGAGCTTTCGAGGAATTCCTGCGAAATGAGACGCAAAAATTCATGCAATGTTTGATCTTTTATAACTCGTTTCTTTCCAAACAAAAAGAAAATGGACACTGCTAGTGTAAATTAACTGATGACCTTAGATCATAGACAGCACTAGCATCTGTAAAATAGATGTTTCCTGTGAAAGGGTCTATATCCAAAGCATTGCAAACGA
The DNA here is from genome assembly GCF_000495115.2 of Populus euphratica. NCBI lineage: Eukaryota > Viridiplantae > Streptophyta > Magnoliopsida > Malpighiales > Salicaceae > Populus > Populus euphratica. The sequence goes on along the minus strand of NW_011501388.1, from coordinate 38,132 downwards.
CGAAAGGTTGTCCTTCAGCACTGGTGGCAATTTGTGTAGCAAGTCTCCCGTTTGAGTCAGCAACTAAGAGTCCATAATATGCATCGGCTATGTAGAGCAATTTTGTGAAAGGACTATACGCCAAACCCAAAGGCCTTCCGCAGATAGGTCCTTTATCGGGATCAGTGGTGCCATTGCAAAGTGCTATCGACCTGAGAAAATAGGCAGCAATATATTTGATCATCAGCAAGTTATTCCGATCATTTTTTAAAACTAATATAAGGAAAGGATTAGTGTCTATAATACTAAAGAAAAAAAGGAGAGAAATTCTGGTTTATAATTAAGGTGTGTGTGACATAGGGTTTTACCGGTTTGGTGAGGTAAAGGCAAAAGTTGTCCAGCCAGTAGTTGGCTGGTATCTAAGAACAAGACCGTCATTAACACCAGTATAGAAGGCTCCTCCAGGAGTTTCAAAGGCAAGGGATTCAGGACCGAAGCCTGTGGATGGCAAGAAGATGTCTGAAGGATTCGGAGAGAACAATTGGAGGAAAACAGAAGACAAAAATGGATAGTATCGATAACATAGCTGCTTTAGTGCTTGGGCGGAGAGCCATGTTTGGAATGAAGAGTACTCTCGAAGAGTGCAGGAGTATTTATAGGCCCCAGAAGAGTTTTACAACTAGTATAAAAAGAGATTCAGAATCAAGAGACCATCCTTTCCGAAGTATGGCACTAACCATGGATATGGGCTTTCATAAATGGAGGAACTTGCCGTTCCAAAATCTTCCATGAAAAAAAACCTTTTTTTCCCAGAAATATGGCAGAAGTTTGGTGACCCAAAACAGTATACATGTATATATAGGATTCAAGTCAATAAAAGTGAGCTTATCCTGTGTAAGAACCAAACTCCAAGAAACCTTTCATCAAGAAGCTGCTTCACATATATATATGAGACAGGCAGCGTACAGTGCTCGCATGATATATATACTTTATAAAAAAGAAATGGAAAACGCATCGGAGTTCTGCAATTCTAGCTAGTATAGAATGGGTTGACAGGTATACATATAATGAATGTAATATTCTAGTCTATATTTGCTGGCATTTGGAGCATTCCATGCGTGGCCAACATGAATGAAATAACGTGTTCTTGGATGATTTAATAAATATTAACGCTAAAATCTTATTGATTAATATGAGTAGTAGTTTTTTTTATTTAATAAATGTGTGATTTACAGAGAGTCTATTAAAAAAACTAGTCATTGCTCTACGTACCCTATAAATTAACATTTTATTTTATCTAAAACTTACATAAAACAATCAAGAATTAAAGAGAAATATAATTTTCTTTATTAAATTACATTCAAGTTTCAAATTCTAAATGCTTATAATGGATTAAAGTATTTTTTTTCTTTAAATAATTATTTGAATGTAAAATTCTAGTACCATAGACATTATGCGTGTTTACAATTAAAGAATTGTTTACATATTGTATTAGAACATTAGGTTTGAGAACTCATGTTTTTTCACTCAAAGATTATTGTTTTTTTTTTCAATTTTTTATGAACCCGAAATTGTAATTGAGGAATTTTATCTTATTCTTCCACTTTCCATTATAATAAAATAAAATAAAAAGAAAAGAAAAGAAAAGAATTAGAAAGGAAGAGTTTTTGAAATATAGATATGCATATACGTGCTATTTATTAAAAGGAACCTTTTAAGAATTATATAACCATACACGTTATTGGCTGAGGAGAACTTCATGAGTATGGCATAACATTCATGCAATTCCAAAATATTTGATAAACATGAAAGCTTTTCCATGCTCTTGTTTCGTATGTTCTTAATTGTTGTATGTTCATAAGCATAATTATAATGACAAAATTAAGAATATGATAAATTATAACTACGTGTTAGAATATCTTTATTTAAGTATTATATTTAAAATTATAATTTATATTATGAAAGGTTATTAATTGATAATGCATTCAAATCATCCATTTATGAAAGTTCTGAATTGTATGGTGTTTTTCTTTTCAATTATCAATGAATTTTTATGCTTATAAATATCATGATGATTCTTTATCTGTAGATGAATTGAAGTAATTCATTGTTTGAAGATATTATAGGATCACTTAAAAGTTGATTTATACTTCTTATAATTTATGAACATAGTCAAGATGTACTATTAGATTTTTTTTTGTATATCTAAATAGCATTTAATTAGTGTATATATATAATTACTAAATTAAATCAAATTTTATTATCATTATTATAATTATTTTTTTCACATATAATTGTATCCTCCAAATACGAAAATCGAGATATATAAACATGCCCATGAAGAGAAATATGACTAAATACTGCAAAAATTAATAAAAATGCTCAAATATATATATATGGGTGTGTTTCATCTCTTTCAATACTCGATGGGCTTTGAATTGAGAGGTGGGTTGTTGTCGTGGCAATAATTACGTCTGTATTATTTTGGTAATTTGATTCTTGTACTTTAAAAGTAACCTACAGGTTTCCCATCATTCTTAGTTCAACATAGTGCTGCTAGCAATTTGAGTCTCTGTATGAGCTGCTTATTGATCCCTTTACTTCTTTCAATATAAAGTAGTTTATGGTTCCATAGACATTAGAAATTATGCTTTTTTATATAAAATATTTGTGAATAATAGAGAACAAATGATTAATGTGTGGGATCTTGGTTGCATAATCATGCTTAGGAGCGATTTTGATTTTGCTAGTAACAAATAAAATCGAATGAAATATAAATATTTTTTAAGATGTGAAATAAGTTAAATGTTAAATTAATGAATATAAATGTAATAACTCTTAAATATCCTAAATATAATTTTAGTATGCTATTGAGGTCATTTTTTATTGCCGGAAAACATGTTTAATAAGTTGATGTAATTCAAATCTATTTGTGCAATTTAATATCCAAATTTTAAATGCAAAGTAAAGAAAGTGCACATTACTCCAAATTTAATATTTTATGTTATTGTACCAAAAGGCCCCACGATATCAAATTTAAAATGAATTTAATGTGGTTTGATTCAATCTTTTTTATATAAATATTTTTGTGATAAAACTGGATCTTTAGCTTTTTAACATTTTTCTTCTTGTTTTTTTCTTAATTTAGTATTACTAATATGTAATAGTAGATGTCACAAGCAAAAAGAGTAAAAAATTAAAATCAAAGATAAATTTAAATGTAAAATAAAAAATAAAAAATAAAATTTTAGAAAAAGTATAATTTGATTTCTGAAGCCTTACTCTGATATTAACTAATGCAAACCCTTTGAATATAAAGATTTTTAAATCCACAAGTAAGATTAACACAATCATAAAAAATCAAAATCAAATTTTATAGAAGTGTAACACTAAGATTATCTGAACCAAAACACCAATACTATTTAGAATAAACTTCCACACAATGATTAGGGAATCACAAACAAGAAGATAAAGATGATGCCATAAGGTTAGTTATGTCTTAATAAGTTCAATTTATTCTTTGTCCCAGCAAAGAGAAAAGTATTGTATCACATAAAACACAAGTTTATTTAAAATATCATGGAAGTTGAATTTTGTAACAAAACAAATATAGTCCTCTTAAATAATACTAATGGATCCTTGTTAGGTTACAAATCAATAAATTATTCTGATAATCAACTATAACAAGTTTAATGTCTAAAATAGTTCTAAAACATTGATTAGGAAAAAAAAAACCCAAACTAAATCACAAGTCCTAAACTAAATGTACATATTCAAATAACAAAATAAAACAAATAAAATAGTAAGATAATTTAGATTAATATAAAGAAATAATTTAACCTAAAAGCAATTTGTCAATAAATACTTCAACCCTCATTTCCTTGTGTAGTTAGGATAAATAAGTAATCCTTATCAGAAAAACAGTTCTAAAATATTAATTTTAGGCCAAAGCAAACCTAAATTAAAACAAAAACAAATTGAAGTATTACTTTAAAAATTTGAAAAGTTAGGTCTAGAAATCGAGAAAAGAAAAGAAAAAAAGGTAAAAAATAAAAAGATCATCGACGTCAAACTGAAGGTCTATTGACACGACTAAAAGGTTGATGTCTTCTCCCAAGTGCAGGAGTGTCGAAGTAATAAATAACCCGGCAAGACCGGGGTCGAACCACAGGGAGGTGAATTGTACAAATTA
>NW_011501388.1:22265-32990 GCF_000495115.2 Populus euphratica | reverse complement strand
ATATTTACCACAAATTAAAGGTATCTTGTATTATTAGATATATTATTATAAAATATGCTTTGGTTAAGGAGTTATTGATACTTCAAGTGCAAAATGATGATATAAAACCATGATAAAAATGCACTTTTAAGTACTAATCATCTATTGACCACACGTGTCATCTAGAATAGAAATTATTTAAACGTCACATCATAAACCACTATTCAGCAGCTAGAAGATGCCTTACATCAACCAAAAGGCACAAACATCTCCCTCATGTTGGGGCATGTGTTACACGCTAGCTAGTTTTTAAAAATAATATTTTATATTTATTAAAATATCAAATTACCTCTCTATTAAACCAGTTATAACCAAAAATTAGGTTGAAAATACAAAAAAGCTCATGGACACCAGCCTAATAGTTTTTTTATTTTAAGAGTAATTTAGTCTTTTTATTGTGGTATAAAAAAGAAAAGGATAAAAAAGCACCTGGATATCATTTTAATATTTTTTTCTTTTAAATGTGACTAAGTAATTTTACTATGTTGATCATATTGAAAAGACCATATTACCTCCAGCAACAAGTTTGTTGATTTTGTTTTAAAATGAAAAAATAGTCATTTCATGATTCCAATTCATAATGATTCGCGTGTTGGTTCATGGTGAAAGATTGAGCGCTTTTAGTTTTTTTAATGTATGTATAGGATTCAAGTGAATGAAAATGAGTTGATTGTGTGTGAGAATGTTGCGATGTCGTGGTCGTACAAATTAATTACCCTAGCTTAAAACACAACATACAAGATAGTATAGAGCAAGCAAAGGGTCGATCCCACAAGGAAGATTTAGTTCAAATTTTTATGCTATACATTATGCAATTGGGGGGTTTTGATTTGTGATGATCTAAACTATGGAAGAAATTAAACTAGCAAACAAAATCAATTGAAATCGAACTTAGGTATTCACTTTTCATTCGTAGTAATTCATAATTAAATTAAATGAATATAGAAAAATGAATTGAATATAAAAAAAAAAGAAAAGAATTGACCGTTCGAGTATTCAAAATTGCACAAGAAAAATGATTCGAAGAAAAACATATAGAATAAATGTGGTATATATGCATCTATATTGAATTGCGGATACAGAAATGATAGAATGATTTCTGATTAGACCAAATAGGGGTCCAAAATAGATATGAAAGAGGCTAGACAAGAAATCAAATATAATATTAAAATATAGAGGAAACACTTTTCGAAACACTTTTCTAGGAATATAGGAATCGGTATCTAATGACTTTAACAGTTCCAGTAGAATAGAAATGAAAGAAAAAAGGGAATGACATAATAACATAATAATAAGATCTGAATCTCAAAACACAAAACAAAGAGGGGATATGGCGAAATTGGTAGACGCTACGGACTTAATTGGATTGAGCCTTGGTATGGAAACTTACTAAGTGATAACTTTCAAATTCAGAGAAACCCCGGAAAAAAAAAGGGGCAATCCTGAGCCAAATCCTATTTTTCGAAAACAAACAAAAAAACAAACAAAGGTTCATAAAGACAGAATAAGAATACAAAAGGATAGGTGCAGAGACTCAATGGAAGTTGTTCTAACAAATAGAGTTGACTGCGTTGCATTAGTCAAGTAAAGGAATCCTTCTGTTAAAGTTAAAATTCCAGAAAAAAGAAAGTTAAAGTAAAGTATAACCCTATAAACATAATACATAGGCATACGTACTGAAATACTATCTCAAATGATTAATGACAACCGACTCGAATCTGTATTTTATTCTATTTATATGAAAAATTAAATAATTAATAATTCTAAATAATTAATAATTCAAATAATAATAAATAATAATAAAAAAAAAAAAAAAAAAATTGTTTTGATTTGAATCGATTCCAAGTTGACGAGAGGATCGAATATTCATTGATCAGATCATTCACCCCAGAGTCTGCTGATTAATTGGACGAGAGTAAAGATAGAGTCCCATTCTACATGTCAATATCGACAACAAAGAAATTTATAGTAAAAGGAAAATCCGTCGACTTTATAAATCGTGAGGGTTCAAGTCCCTCTATCCCCAAAAAAGGGCCCGCTCGACTCCCTAATTGTTTATCTTATTCTCTTTTTTCGTATACTTAAAATGGCATAAGTGGCTTTAGCTACCTTTTTATATCTAGCTCTTATGGTTAGCCTTTATAATTAAGACCTTTATGGTCTAGGCCTATAATGCCATGGTTAGCCTTGGTGGCTTTCATAACCTACAATGTGAGAGCATGTTACAAGGCCTGGCTTTCAATGGCTATATAGAGTTCTAACCTAGGATCCTTATTTTTGCCTTGTGAATAGGAGTGTTTATACACCCACATCTTGAAATTTCTTCATAGAGATAAAGAATGTATCATTAGTGGAGAAATTGGTATGTTATTGAAGGCTAGTTATCACAGCCTTAGGCACAAGGGCGCACCAACGATTCGTTGTTAGGCAGTGGCATCACGCAGGTACAGAGACAGCATGCGTGGGCAGTGCAGATCTCGGCAACAAGTATAACGAATGCGTGCAAACAATGGATTCATGTTTTTCACCATGCTGGACTTAGACGATAGACTACCTAAGACATCTTGAGTTGCACATGAGAGCTGGCAACTTGGAAAATTAGTTTGAGCAGTTTGGTTTATTGGGTGGCAAACAAAGACAGCTATGAGGCAGTCGGTTGTCTTTAAAAGGGGCTATCTAAAGAGAGTTGATCTGTCAAGGGGCAGTTTTATTTGTAACTTTCATTATATGTATATGTATTATATAGAGCCTAAACATGTGTAGTATGCAAATTAGATTGTGCATAGCACACATACATTGTTATTGTGTATCTCTTTGTTGGTGAATTAGTAAAGGTTGGGTTGGTTCCTGTAAATTGCTTGTGTTATTATTGTGTTGTGTTTAATCATTAGCTTGTGTTCTTAATTGCTGAAATTGGTAAAAGTTATGGGGGAAACCTTTAGGTGTGTGAAACACTTAGACTTTAGGCAAACACAACTGACTTGGGAGAAAGGCTGAGTCTATTAACCGGACTAGACAGCAGCGCTGGCATTAAGATTGCAACAAAAATTTTATCCCCGTAACACTAGCCATGGTGGTTGCTAGTTATTGTGTCATGTCAAGGTTGTTGTGTCATGTGTATTATTGAAGAAAATGTTGGTGATGGACAGTGTTATTAGTGTAGAAAATGATGTCTCCTCTGCATAGAAAAACTTGTGTTTACATAAAAAAATTATATGTATGAAAGATTTCTATGTTCGGTTCATGGAAACTAAAGAATGCATAAAAAGGTGTATTAAAAAAGATTGGACAAATGAAGTTAGTATCGAGTATCAAGCTAAAGATTTTTATTGTCTGGGCTAGAATTCCAACTATTTTAACCTGGCCTAAATGGCTAGAAAATTATTTTTCTAGAAAAACTAGTGCCCTATCATTTTTCCCTCAAAGTCTTTTACAAAAACATATTTAGAAGATTTTGATTAGCAAAAGTAAAGGAGAAAAAACTCACTATATAAATATTACTTTTTATGTTTTGTATGAGAATGTTACCGTGGTTATACCTGTATGTGGCTTTTATTAATGTTTTCTTATATAAGATTTATTCATGTAAACTTTTGTCAAAGATTTTTCAAAAGAAATAATAGTGTAATTTTATTGCTTGTCAAGAGAGATAGTCTTAAGAAACATTAATATAAAATTAAGTAAAATAATAGGTGTATATGTTCATGGATTTATATGTAGTCATAAAGACGAGATGGATTATTGATCTTTTAGAGATAAGTGATCCAATAACCTAAAGAATGATCCATGATCCTTTTAGAGATAAGTGGTCTAAAAACCTAGAGAAGGATAATTTATCCTTTTTTAAAACAAGTGGTTGTGGGTGATAATGATTGAAACTGACATACATTTGGTGGTGAGTGTTCTTGGAGAGGAGAGGAAAAAAAAGGGAAGAGGAAGAAAATAAAAAAATAAAAAGAAGAAAAATAGAGAAGTATTGCCAGCCAATGCACGAGCATCAGCTAGCCTCGTCTTCGGTTGCACCACCCTCTTGAACAGATGGACATAAAGGAGAACAAGGGAGTAAACGCAAATAGGACATAACACTGGAACACAAAAAACATGAAAAATACACAAAAAGCAAAAAATGACAGAGAGAAGGAAGAAGAGAGAAAGAACAAAAACAGAGGAGAAGAGAGAGTGAAACAGTGGAGAAGTACTAAAGAAAAGAAACAGAGAGAAAGAGAGAACCATATGTAGAGAGAGGAGGTAAGAGACAGACACAAGGAGAAGATAGAACAAAAAGGAAGTCAGACGCAGGGAGTGGCATCATAGCATTTTCCTAAAATCCCAGCGACAAGCTCAGGAAGGACTTCACCTAGCAACGGCTATAAACCAGGTAAGCTTCTCACTCATTCTCCTTCCATTTATAATTGCAAAAACATTATGCATGTGAAATTTAACTACATTATAGTTATAATAAGAATGCGTGAATTATTTATGCACGCTTGCTGTTAAAAACTAGTCGAGTTACTAGCTTGGGCTAGTGACCCGGCTAGGCCTGTTGGGTCACAGGATATACTATGTCAAAGAATAATCTCAACCCAAAAATTTAAGTTGTTAGGTGAAGTCACAGGATATAATTTATATTATTCTCTAACACACCCTCTCAAGTGAAAGTCATTTGTGCTTGAAAGTTGCACAAACTCACATTACCTTATACTTGATTTTTATGAAATAAATAAGAATAGTGAGATTCAAACTCGTGATCACGTGGTCATCAAGACTCTAATACCATGAAGATATTTGAAACTAACATACATTTGATAGTGAGTGTTCTTGTATTTATATATATTTGGTTGTGTAACGTATTATATGAGCATAATTGTGAGTAAGAGAAAATGAAGGAATTAACTATGATTGTGGTTGTGATTCTGGGTAGATAGAATGTATATATAGAAAGTCCTTGATTAAGGTTGATAATCTTCAACAATGGGGAACTGGAGAATTTAATAGAGATAGATATCTTATCATAAAGAAACATTACTTTATTAAAAGATTCAAAGGATAGAGATAAAATTCTAGAAATAGCTAGAGATACCTAATCTCAAGTAGATCATGGAATGTGAAGACATGTTTCTCTTATTGTTCTGGTTGTCTCTCTTTCTGATAAATTATTAGAGATATCCTCTAGCGATCAATTTTGTTATATTATTTTTTAGGGTGTATTGTTTCTTAATGTCGTGCCAAGTGTCAACATGGTAAAATAGACAAAGCTTGTTAGTTTATTTGTGTTTGAACCACTTTTCATGAGATATGGACATTGTATAAAGTTTTTTTCCTTTATGACGCTAAAAATCTCAATGTGTGTAGTGATGAATAGTGTGGTCATAAGCTTGAAGAATGTTAGGCGATCAAGGTGCAATTAATGTTCCTTTTAGATGCTCTAGTGGAAGAATAATGTGTTGTGGAAATTATGTTTTCTTTATAAAAAAAAAAAGGTTAACCCTACCTAGTCATGTTGGCTTTCTCTGCTTGAATATGGTTCTTCATTACTTGTTTCATGTTAATACGAGTTATGTCATGGATAGTGTATAAGTGTTCCCATAAAAAATAGTTATATGCTCCACTAATTAAGGTCTTAGTGGCAATATTTTAAAGTAGATTCTTCATGTTAAGTGTTTTCTCATCAAGTCCTCGGAGCAATGCTTTAATGATTTTGTCTTATTTGGTAATGGTGAAGAGCTTAGTCATGCTCATTTTAATTAAAATATTAGTTCTAAAATAAGAGATAAACTTTATGTTGAGATCTTGAAGATCAAAGATGAAACCAAGTTCAAGGCTGTGATATCACACCTTAGGAGATCCTCGAAAAGTTACTGGAAAAATTTTCCATATAACATCACTTTTTTGTGTCATAAACTCAATTATACTTCTGACATTTTGCATATGCTTTCTAGGATTTGTAAGCTCATCGTAGTTATCCAAATTAGCATTCGTGGTGACACAATCCTTGAAGAGTTAAGTGTATAATACTTTTTGACAAAGAGATCTCTATCTAATAGAAATAATATTTATTCTTAAGAGGTCATGCAATCTCTAATCTTGTCTCACATTTGGATCTTTTTAATCGCGAAGTATACAAATAAAAGTCAAGTAAGGATTGAATGAGATAACCTTACCTATAACTAAGATATGTCGAAAGGTCTCTTCATAATGAGAGTGGCTTCTTCGAAGAGTAAAGGTATTGTGCATACTTTACATGTTATTTTATCATATTCCTTTGTGAAACTGAAGTCTCTTTTAACCATCTACTACACATAATAGAGTTGTGTGTTGAATTTTTGTTAATGGAATGAAAGAGTACATAATTCTTCTTATATGGTTAGAAAAGCATTGTTGAGCACTTGCACTTGTTGGAAGATTGTTAGAGAGCTAAAAGAGCTAGAGTTCTCATAGTAGAGAGGTCAGTTACTTTCTGCTATCCTGAAGTTTCATCAACCAAGAAAAATACTTTTAATTAGAGATGAAAGGGAATGAACTAGCTTTGTTCAACTTCCCACAGACGACACAGTTGATGAAGTCATAAAAAAGCTTTATATAGTAATTGGATTTTTTATAGTTATGTACTAGGTTGGTGTGAATAAACTTGACCGCAAGTGTACAAGCTTTCCTGCAAAACAAGTCTCATGTTGGAACATATATTCTCTGATATTTAAGTCGGCAAGTATAAAAGGAATGTAGTATGGAAGGAAAAAAAAATGCAAAAGAAATGCATATACAAAGAGAAAAATTTAATGGTATATAATTATATGGCTGACTTTTATGGCCTAAGCCTTTATGGCTAGTTTTTTTGGTCTTGGTCTTTTTTTTTACCTTATAAATAGGTGTGTTTATACACTTAGGTCTTGGAATTTCTTCATGAAGAGGGGAAAATGTATCATTGATGGAGAAACTAGTGTGTTATCATTGGCTAGTCATAGTAATTTGTTATGGTTGTTTTAACATGTTTGTTATTAGTGAAAATATTATTAATACGCAGTGTTATTGGCATACAAAATGGTGATTACTCTACATAGAAAGACTTGTGTGTACATAAAAAAATTGCATGCATAAAAAGTTTGTGTGTGCAACTTTCTTGGAACCCAAGAAAAATCAATAGAAATGTGTGTTTTGACAAAATTTGAACAAACAAAATTAGTATTAGGTATCAAGCTTAAAATCCTAGTTATCTAAAAGGCTAGTCATTTTAGACTAGCATAAAAAATTGAGTTTTATTTTTTAGAAAGATGTTTGCCCCATGTAGTAGAAGGGAGCAACTTTTAAATTTTAAATTTTATTTTTAACTTCAATTTATCATAGAATTCCTTAAATCATCAAAAAAAAAAAAGGCTAGTTAGTGCTCTGTATTGTAGAAATTGTATGAATCATAAGGCAACATTTAATTATTATCATAGGACAAAATAGACAACCGCATTTAAGACAGAAGAAAATATAAAACAAAAAATAGAGAAAGAATAATGTTTTATAATGATATATAAATCAAGTAAAATCTATGCACCCTGTTTGGTTAATTATTAACAAGACAGAATAAAATATTAAAAAGTTTATTTTATCTTTAACATGTAAAACTTATATATTTAAAAAAAATTACTTTAGTTTATATTAAGCATTAAAATTAACAATAGTCTAATTACCTTAATTATAAAACATAGGTTAATTCAGCAAGTCAACTTAGGTCTAAACCAATCTAAGTTTAAAAAATAAAGAAGAATTGACTTAACCAAATTAAATCGAAAACCCAAAAGAGAATTGACTTAACCAAATCAAGTTAAAAACCCAAGTCCATCCACAATCTCTGTAATACAACCGAGGTTAAAAAAATAATAGTTGATTTTTTATTAAAAACTTTTTGATCAAAGCAATGTCATTTTGATCATTTAAAAAAAAATAAAAGTTAGAACAAGTTGATCCTTATAAAATGAACACTAAATGACAAAATATATTATTATAATAATAATTACTTTTATATTTATATAATTTAATTTATATATCTTAATTGAATAATTTTGAAATTAGAATGTTTTATAAAGATATTTAAACAATAAAAAAAAATAATAGTATTATGAGAAAACATATTAAGTAGAAATTTAATCCAAAAATAATAAATACATTTATTTTTATATCTCTGAAGAGATTTATTTTTACTAGTCTAATTCTCTACCTCATCAAAACATACTTCAGGCAAACATGTTCGTTTTTTCACTTATTATCTTCATTTCTCCAAACGCTACCTAAACAGTTTGCGTTATCTTTGGCAAACAGTGTCCCGATTATAATTACTTAGCTCCTCCATGCTAACGAGATCGATAGAAACGCCCAAAGATTAATTCGATAACTTATTCCATCCAATTAATCAGTAAGATGCAACTTATATTTCAAGTTTGAGGCCACAATTTGGTTGAAGAACCAGCCAGCCAAGCATTTATTATAATTGATTGGCAAGTTCAGCTTTGTCTGGCTTCAATCCCATTGATCTGCTCCCATGTTAGTACACTTTCTACTTTATTTTCCTCCACAAGGTACGAGAGTGAAGTAGAGACGGCGGCGAGATGAAAATATACATCCTTAAGTTATCTCAAACAAACAAATACTGTTTCAGTATACAAAGGGAAAAGAAAAACATAAAACAGGGAAACAGATATTCCTAACATGCATATTATTGCAATTCCCCACTCATTTCCACATTTGTAAGAGCAAAAATTACAATGCCTTATGATTATTATTATTCCTTTGGAAAGCTCTTTAATGGTTTGCTTATGTTCACCAATGACCCCAACATGAACTTCCACCATTTACGCTTCAAATGATGCCTGTAATCCGATATCAACATCCGAACATTCCTTGGCTACTCTACAAGCAGATATTTTGCCAGCTATTTTCCGGAGTGACTGCCTGCCCAGTTGGTTGAGATATTCAGTAATGCTGAAGGGAATAATATGTTAATTATTGTTGTGGGAAAAGCTCGAGGAACTTTTACCTTGTGATGATACACAAGAATATCCTACTGGCTACTGATTAATTTTTATTAAAATTTTAACGAAGACCAGATTTAAGAGATGACTCCCAAAGCACCACATACCAGTTTCGTCTTCACTTGCATCTACTAACTACCGAGTAACCCTACATTAGACTCCAAAAAATGCCTGCTCATAACAAAATAATCTAGTGACATATGGTCCTTGTTGAAACAGCCAAATGCAGCAAACGAGAGTAGCATTCTATATTTTCTTCATGAAGAAAACAAGAAGTAAAATAACCGAAAACTATGCTTTGTCTACAGAAGTCATGAGAAAGCATTCAAACCTTGAAAGGGCTATCATGACGAAGTAAACCCACGCTAAACCCCTGCTGCTGCTTTAACATCGTGACCTGCCTTCCCCTGATGGTGTACACGGCCAATTAACAACAATTAAATACAAAAACAAGATATTACAAATCACATAAATCAAAGTTAAACTGAAGAGTAGATCATCAGAGGCATAAAATAATCAGATACTAGTGAATACAGGCTCAGCTCTTCATGAAAGAACTCGATTACTGGTTTATGCCAGAGATGTTACAAACATAACTGGTTTATACCAGTTTAAAGTGAAACTGGTTTTACAGAAAGTGTGCAGCTACAAAAATTTGACCAAGAACTGTAAAATGTGTTCTGGACACAGCATTGTTAATTTATTAGGCTGTTTCAAATATTGTTACCAAGATTGAAAGCATATTACTGATATAAAAGGTGTTTGCTTTCAACAAACCTCAGCTGCAGGATGCTCTCGAATCTTTCTACTAGGAGTCCTCATTGTAACAAATTCCTCAGCTGCTGTTGGGTGAATACCCACTGTGGAATCAAAGTCTGCCTTGGTCAAGCCAGCTTTGATTGCAACTGCAAATCCCTGCAAGTTCAAGGATTCGAGAACCATAGGAGTTATGGAACTTGTAAATCAACTTCACTAAAAACAGAACCACTAGTTAGAGCCAAGAAAAACACCTGCACGATTTCAGGTGAATCTTCTCCACACATGTTCAACCCAAGAACTTTGTTTGTCTTAGCACAGACTATTAGTTTCATGAAGACCCGATCTGGAAGCCCTGAGAGAGTAGCCTTCAAAGGCCTGAAATTAGCTGTGAAGACATCAATATCACCATACTCTTTTTTAGCCTGCAAGAATTCTTTCAAGAAATCAATCTTAGCTATTACAAGTGAAGTAGGAAAAATTATTAAGAAAGGAAGTACCATGTATTTCAGCCATTTGCACTTCAATTACAGAAATCCACAGTTTTGCACTCAAGATCAATCACAAAAATACCACTAGCAGCAGCAAGAGGTTTAATATCATTAGTTGGGTGAAGAGGTGGCAAGCCTGTTAAACATCTAAACCATTGTTTCATTGAACCTCTTTGTGCCACCCAGACCCAAAACTAATGGAACAAAGGCTCTTGATAAATGCTAACAAACTAACCACTTGAAACTTGAGTGCAAAAACCATAGCACCTGTCATTGAGGTGCAAATAGCTGAAACCACAAGACTCCTTTTTACACTTCTACCCAATAAAACAACCATCACCTGTTCTTCCGTAAGACCAACTTGTCCAATTGGAGGCTGAGAAAACACAGCAGATGGAACAGCTCTATTTAAAAAAAAAAAAAAA
>NW_011501388.1:1499-19868 GCF_000495115.2 Populus euphratica | reverse complement strand
GGGGAGTTTTGGGGTTGTTAGAGAAGAGGCTGCCGCTGCTGCCATTTGGATGTTAGCGTTTTCCTTGCTGCTTTTTTATTTTATTTTTTTTCCGGGTTATGTGGTGTTGAGGTGGAGAAGCAGAAAAGGTGTAATACATATATACCTTCATGAGGTGAGGAGCAGTCAACATTTTTGCTTTTGTTTCTGCGATTATTCTATAACAAGAATATATATAAAAACAACAACAGTAAAATTATTTTTTCAATAATAAATTTTATTATTATAATTTTTTTACAGTATAGTTGTAATTGCTTATCAAATATTTTTTTATTAAAATATATATTATTAATATTTTTTATTTTTAAAAAATTATTTTTGATATTAATACATTAAAATAATTTAATAACATTAAAAACATATTAATTTAAAATAAAAAAATAAAAACATTTAAATTATTTTTAAAATATAAAAACAAACATCACAACAAAAACAAATATACACTAAGTTTTATCTCTTAAGAATTTGTTAAAATACTTGTAAAGAGAAATTTAATTAATAAAGCCACATGAGAGAAAATTGTTTAATTTTTTTTAATTTACCAATCTAAGTTTAAAAGAAGAACTATTAATTACCAAGCACTAATTTTATAAATACCTCTTCCAATTTATATGCACCGTAAAATAGTAACACAATATAATATAATATTTAAAGTACAATCAAGATGTGTGCTTTGTTCAAGAAACACTATAATATTTTGCAAGGCATGCATCCTTATCTACATGGATATATAAAACCCGGTCGGGTCTGGCATATTAATATATGATCCGGTTATCCGGGTTTATGGTTAAAATTTAAGTTTTCAATTCAAGTGATTTGTCGGGTCAACTTAAAATTTAAATAACCCGAAATAATCAAGATGAGTTTATTTTGAGTTTTACACAAAAAAAAAATATAAAAACAACCTTTTATTTATTATTTTAATGATAGAAGGAAAAGGATAAATGATGGCAGTTTTTCATTTAGTTTTTTAATAATATTTATTATTTATAAAATTATTTAAATGCAAGGTAAATGCTTGAATACAATTAATTTTATTTCGCCTTGTTTTTCATATTATTATTGTTGGGAGGCCTTTAGAAATTTATATGCATATAAAATAACTAATAATAAACTTTAACTATACTGTACCGTTATTATTTATTGAATAGTTTGATGAATTTAAATAATATGTTAATATATTTACCCATCTAAACATGAATATTCAATATAATTATTTATTTATTAAATTTATTTAAAAAATAAAATAAAACTTCTCAATGCTTATGCATTTTAAATTCTCAATTATTCTCCATTTTTTAAAATAGTAATATAAGTTAAATTATTATTTATTATGTCAATCAATAAATTTAAATGCCTAATAGAAATTTTTTTACAAATATACTTGTATATTTATTTAATATAATTACATATTTATATAAGAATTTTAGCTATTGAAATAAAATGAAAACTCTTCGTACATGTACAAATTAAATTTTTAATTACTCCTAATTTTTTTATTAAAAAACTAATATTATTGTCAAAATATGGTGTATTATATTAGACTACTAACCAAGGGTATGTAATTTATCATAACAAGAACATACAAAACATAAAGGATTATTTAAGATAAGCCTATAGCACATATAATTTTAAATCTATAAACATCCAAAATAAAATTCAAGATAAATATGATTTCAACCTTGAAAATAATAAAAAGAGTACTAGAATGTATACTAAACATATATTCAAATTTACAATGTATATAAGATCAAAATATATAGCGTGCATATTAATAATAAAAATAACAATGCTTAAATTAAGAAAAAAAAACTTACTTGTTTAAAGTGCAAGCACTTTAAACAAAAGAAACTTTTGTTGTTGTTGTTAATAATGAATCATTTGTTTTTAATATTTTATTGTTATTTACTTGTATAATTAAGATGTATGCAAAATACATCTCAATATTTTAACATCATCTCCTTAGTTTATATGTACTTATAAACAAAATTTTTGAACTAAAATAAAATAGAAATATCAAATATTTCTTAACAAAGTATTAACCTAAGCTTTAGATTTAGCAGAAAAAATCAAAGCATTAAAGAGAATGAAAATAATAAAAAGGAGATGAGAAATAGTGAAAAATTCTATAAAAAAAACAAGTTATAAATTCTTCTTTCACCTTATTTTTATAGTGAATTTAAAAACTAAAAGGTTGAAGAATTAATTCTTATCATTATCAAGTTTTTATTGGACATCATAAATTAAAAAAATAAATCTAAAAAAATCAAGGGTTATTTGAGTAGAAAAACCAAGAGTTCTTAAAAATTAATTTCTCATTTATTTAACTTATATTAACTAAAAAACTTTCAACAAATATAAATTATATCACTTGATTTTATTATTTTTTTTTACAAAGGGTTCAATTAAAAACTAACTAGTAAGGGTGTAAATGATACATAATTAAGCCTTATAGCATTATAAATTTTTAAACAACTTAAAAAGACTTTGATGTAAATTGATATTCATTCATTAGTTGATATTGATAGAGATGAAATAGAGAAGATATGAAACAAAATTCAACTATTATATTATCCTATATTTTTAAGTAATTTGAGGGGTTTTGATAATTATTAATCTAACATAAAGATAATTTCCTTACTTTTTTCTAGTTTTACTTCTTTAAAAAAAATCAAAATACCATTAAGTGAAATTTTGCAATACAATTTTTCAATTTGTTTAAACAAAAATAATAATAAAATATAAATTAAAATAAATTATGAGTAAATATAAAAGGTGTGAGAAATTCACTCTGTAAAATACATTATGGATCTCCTCACAAGGTATTACAGACAAACAATTAACAAAGCATTTCTCTCTCTCTCTCTAGCCTTTATTGGACTGAATTGTGAACCAATTTGTTGTAGAATGGTGGGATTGAAAGTTGAGGGATGAAAAAGAAAAACAAAGAGGGAGTGGGTGGCTTTGAAAACGTTTAGGTGAAATATTTATTATCGTCACTAAATTTTATAAATTATAAATATTAGGTCCTTTTAATTTTCAAAAATTAAGGGCAAAACAAATGTTGTTCCAAACTTTATTTTTCTTATTTTTTGGTCCTTAATTTGAAGGAGGTGAGTAATGTAACCATATTATTCGATAGTTTCACCCATATTTACCTAATGTTTTGTCCATGTTTTATATGTAAAATGCCTTGATATTCTTTGTTTTATGTTTTGAAGGCACTTTTGGATGAAAAATGCAAAAATGAGTAAATTGTAGATAATTGACAGATTTGATGTTTAGTCGATGTTTTGTGCAGAGCGTGAGTTCTAGAATCGAAATGAAGTGATTCCAGTGGCACTAAAAAGCTAACATCCATACCTTTCTGGAAATGTAATGCAAGAAAAATAAAAAGAGGAAGATCATGGAAATCACATCCTTCAAAGTCAAACCTCGCATTCTGCCACTGTTGACCTTTGTCTATTCAAAATTCAATATCTGGAGCTATAGAAGTCCCATTTATGAAAACTTAATTTTATTGGATTCCTGACTCAAAGGTCTGTAAACCCTCCGAATTTCATCCAAAAACGATGTCAGATGAGGGAGATATGATTTTTCAAAGATGACAACTGAATTCTGCCAGCAATCAGGTTTCGTGAAGAAATGAGTCGAAAGGTTTCGTGAAGAAATGAGTCGAAATTACGTTTCGAAGCTTCTAAACCGTCATCCAAGTTTTTATATCAGCAATTTAGCTCCTCTAAGTCAGAGTTTGAAGATTTCATGCAAGGCTATTTCTCTATTTTAGGGAAAATAGTTATTGAAGTACTTAAATGTCAATTGTCAACTTAAGGGAGGACTACTCTATAAATTAGGAACTAGGGTGTCTTAGCATATAAAAAGAAAGAGAGAGAGGAGAGAAGGGGGGCAGCAGCCAGAAGTTAAGAAACACAAATTCTTTCCTCTACAAACCCAAAAAATCATGCTCTCTTCATTCTTTAAGAGTAGTTGTTCAATGATTATGCAAGGCTAAGCTCTTTTCTTGGTTGCAAGGACAGAACAAACCTTCGGATTTCAAGAACCGTGAGATTTATTCTTCCTTTTATTTTCAGTTTATATTATGAATAAGTATGGTTGTTTTCCTATGCATATTTTCTATGATTGTTGTTGATAATTGCTAGAGCGGAACTCTAAGTTATTATTGTGAACAATTTATTGCTAAGTTTGATATCAAAACCGGAGTTGTGATGTATGAACTTGTGAAGCAACTAAGCTTGATAATTATGGCGGAACTACATTATTAAACTTAGGGAGAACACTCAAATATCTAGTTCTTAGGGCTGCCATTGAACTAAATCATTAATGCGGACATTGTGATTGTTTGTTGGTTAGGGTTAGTTATACGGCGGATCCGTTAATTAACCAACATTAAGAAAAGATAAAAAATCAGAATATAAATTGTAGTTTTGTTTCAAGGATCGGTTCTAATTTCCGTTGGTGGATGTGTGCTTGCAACCAAGGTTTGTTTTCTTGATAAATTTTGATTTCAATTGATTTTGTTTGCTAGTTTAATTTCTTCCATAGTTTAGATCATCACAAATCAAAACCCCTCAATTGCATAACGTATAACATTAAAATCTGAACTAAATCTTCCTTGTGGGATCGACCTCTTGCTTGCTCTATACTATCTTGTGTGTTGTGTTTTAAGCTAGGGTAATTAATTTGTGCGGCCACGACATCGCAACAAATTTTGGCGCCGTTGTCAAGGAAGTAATTTTAGTTGATTCTTGTGCTTGTACTGTTATTTTTAGTTGCTGTGATTTTTTATTTATATTTCTAAAAAAAAAAGAGAAATAGAATTTTTTCTTGCAGCGGTACTATTTATTTGCGGTGGCGGTGCTGTTCAAAACAAAATTGTTTGTGGAATTAGGTTTCAACTTTTCTTTTCCTGAAGGAAAACGACGTTCTGAACCAGACTAGTAATTACTAGCCCCACCCTATTGAGGCCAAATTCCACTGTTTTCTAAGGGTTTTAAGTAGTTTTAGTTTTCTAGCGTAGGATTTTCGTACAATTTGCATTGTTTTCGGTCTCTTGTGTGATTGGTTTCTTTTGAGTTTTTTTGATGATTTATGTCAGTAACCCGTTCTACTAATCAAATTCAAGTGCAGTTGGATCTCGAAATAGAAAAAACTTTACGCAGGTTACGTAAGGAAGCTCGCCTCAACACCATGGCTATTGCACGACAACAAATACTCAAGGAGTTTGCTGCTCCTAACGTGGAAAATCAGGCACTATGCATAAACATTGATAATAATGTAAACTTTAAGCTCAAATCTGGTTTTATACATTTGTTACCAACATTTAATGGTCTTGTAGGAGAAGATCCTCATACTCATCTCAAGGAGTTCTATATGGTTTGTGTTGGCATGAAACCGAATGGAGTTGATGAAGAACAAGTTAAGTTGAAAGCTTTCCCTTTCTCTTTAAAAGGGGTAGCAAAGGCATGGCTTTTCTTTATTCTCCTAGGATCTATTGGAACTTGGAATGCCATGAAAAAGATTTTCCTTGAGAAGTATTTCTCAGCATCTGGAGTTGCCAACATAAGGAAAGAAATATGTGGGATTCGGCAATCTTATGGAGAGACACTCTCCGAGTATTGGGAAAGATTTGAGCAACTATGCATTCAATGCCCTCATCATCAAATACCCAATCAACTGCTCATTCAATATTTCTATGAAGGATTGATACCTACTGACCGTAGTATCATTGATGCTGCAAGTGGAGGTGCATTGGTGGATAAGACACCCGAGGCTGCACGCCAATTGATCTCAAATATGGCAGCTAACTCAAAACAGTTTGGCACTCGTGGAGACTTCTCCAACAAACGAGTAAATGAGGTAAGTATTTCTAACCTTGAAAATAAAGTTAATGATCTTACTTCTCTTGTGCGTTCTTTAGCTTGTGGAAATGTGCAGCAGGTGAAAGTTTGTAGCATATGCTCCTTACAAGGGCATGCTTCGGATATGTGCCCAACAATGCAAGAAGATTACATTGAACAAGCTCATGCAATTGATGGAGCATTCAACGGACAACCCCAGCGTAAATATGATCCCTTTTCCAACACGTACAATCCTGGATGGAAAGATCATCCCAACTTACGCTATGGCAACCCATCCTAACAAGGCAATCAAGGTCGATAGTTTCATCCCCATGGATTTCAGCCCCAACAGAATTATCAAGCAACACAACCCCCTCCATTCACAAACTCCAATGTTACGGGGTCATCATCTAATGATGATCTTCGTGAGATGATGAAAACTTTAGCTTCTAATACTGTTACCTTGTAACAAAATGTCATGTCTTTTCAACAGGAAACAAGGTCAAGTATTCACAACTTAGAGAAGCAAATGGGGCAAGTAGTTTCAAGTGTAGGGAGAAGCAAATGGGGCAAGTAGCTTCAAGTGTAGGGACATTGGAGGCACAAATGAATGGAAAATTGCCTTCCCAGGCATTGAATCCAAAAGAGAATGTTAGTGCGATCATGCTGAGAAGTGGGAAAGAACTTGAAGAGAAAAGGTCAAAACAAATTGAGATGGAGGAAGAAGAAGAGATAGAAACTGAATTGAGTACAAAGAAGGAACATCATCCTCCTCCACAAACTAAAACATCGACCAACACTCCAAAGGTAACTCCTCACTCAATGAATTCTAGTTTTAAAGCAATTCCACCCTTTCCTGTGAGCTCTTCTAGGTCAAAGAAAGGGGACAAAGAAAAAGAGATTTTAGAGGTTTTCAAAAAAGTAGAACTCAACATTCCTTTGCTTGATGCTATCAAGCAAATTCCCAAGCATGCTAAATTTTTGAAGGAGTTGTGTACTACCAAGAGAGCTTTCAAATTGAAAGGTCATGAAATGGTAAGTATGGGTGAAGTTGTGTCTGCTGTTGTTCAAAAGAATATGCCTTTGAAGCAAAAGGACCCAGGTGTGTTTATTATCCCATGTGTTATTGGTAATGCTAGTTTCACGAGGGCCTTGTGTGATTTAGGTGCATCCATTAATGTTATGCCCAAACATGTTTATGATTCTCTTAGTCTTGAGCCTTTGCATAAAACTAGCATTGTAATACAACTTGCGGATCGTAGTTTAGTTTACCCATTTGGTGTGATAGAGGATGTCCTAGTCAAGATTGATACTTTAGTTATTCCATGTGACTTTTATATTCTTGATATGGAACATGATTCTTGTGATTCATCAACCAGCACTCCTATATTATTTGGAAGACCATTCTTGAAAACTGCCAACACAAAGATTGATTGTGGTAAGGATACCTTGTCTATGAAGGTAGGAGATGAAAAAATTGAATTCAATTTTCATGATGCAATGAAATATCCTTATAGCAATGTTTATTCTTTCACATGCTATGACCAAATTGATAAGTGTGTGCAACAAGTTTGTGATTTTGATTGTAAAGATGGATTAAGCATAGCTTTAAGCTATGGCTATGATTTCACCAAGATAGAAGAGATGGAGAGGCACATATGTGTTCCCCAAAACATGCATAAATCAGTATTGGTCGTACAAGCTTTACAAACCGTTCCCCATGGTAATGTCTTTATTGATTTATTACTCTCATATAAAAAGCTTTTGCCATCTATTTTACAGGCCCCCGAGTTAGAATTAAAACCTTTGCCCGATAATTTGAAGTATGTATTCATTGGCGACAACAATACACTTCCCGTTATCATAGCAAAAGGTTTGACAAGTATACAAGAGGAAAAACTTGTGAAGTTGTTGTGTGGTCACAAAACGGCCATTGGATGGACTTTAGCTGACATCAAGGGCATTAGTCCCTCAATGTGTATGCATCACATACTATTAGAGGACAATGCAAAACCAACAAGGGAAATGCAAAGGAGGTTGAACCCACCTATGATGGAGGTAGTGAAAGCTGAAATTTTAAAACTGTTAGATGCAGGAGTCATTTACCCCATCACTGACAGTAAATGGGTGGCGCCAATCCATGTGGTACCTAAAAAGACCGGAATCACGTTGGTGAAAAACAAAAATGATGAGCTCATTCCTATTCGCATCTCAAGTGGATGCAGATTGTGTGTTGATTACAGAAAGCTCAATCTTTCTACATGCAAAGATCATTTCCCATTACCATTCATAGATCAAATGCTTGAACGCTTAGTAGGTAAGTCTTTTTATTGCTTTCTTGATGGATATAGTGGATACAATCAGATTGTTATTAATCTTGAGGATCAAGAAAAAACTACATTTATTTGTCCATTTAGTACATATGCATATAGGAGAATGCCTTTTGGTCTTTATAATGCTCTTGCAACTTTTCAAAGATGTATGATGAGTATTTTTTCTAACTATGTTGAAAGAATAATCGAGGTTTTTATGGATGATTTCACGGTGTATGGTGATTCTTTTGATAAATGTCTAGAAAATTTATCTTTGATCCTAAAAAGGTGCATTGAAACAAACCTTGTCTTGAACTATGAAAAATGTTATTTTATGGTAGAACAAGGAATAGTTCTTGGGATGTTGTGTCTTCACGTGGATTACAAGTTGATAAAGCTAAGATAGATGTTATTTCATCATTGCCTTACCCCTCATGCGCGAGGGAAGTTTGTTCTTTTCTAGGTCCTGTAGGTTTCTATTAACGCTTTATCAAAGATTTCTCGAAGATTACAGCACCTTTGTGCAGACTATTAGCCAAAGAAGTGGATTTTGTGTTTGATCAAGCCTGTAAAGATGCCCATGATGAGCTTAAGAGACGTGTCACATCTGCCCCTATCATCCAACCACCAAATTGGGATGAACCTTTTGAGATAATGTGTGATACGAGTGACTATGCGGTAGGAGTTGTGCTTGGGCAAAGAATTGGGAAGAATTTGCATGTTATCGCCTACGCTTCTCGCATGTTAGATGGAGCACAATGCAATTACCATACAACTGAAAAGGAACTTTGTGCAGTGGTGTTTGCTCTTGAAAAATTCAGGTCATATCTACTTGGTATAAAAGTCATTGTTTTTACTAACCATGTAGCTCTCAGGTATCTTTTGAAGAAGAAGGAGTCAAAACCAAGACTGATTAGGTGGATCTTGCTTTTACAAGAATTCGATCTTAAGATCAAAGACAAAAAAGGTGCCGAAAACCATGTGGCTGATCACTTGAGTCGACTGAGGACCGAGGATATTCCAACTAAAACAATAAGAGAAACATTTCCTGATGAACAGTTGTATATGTTGCACTCCTCTACAAGACCATAGTATGCTGATTTGGTGAACTATTTAGTCACCAAAGAATTCCCTACAGGTTTGTCTACATCCCAAAAGGACAAGTTACGAGCTGATGCTAAATATTATTTTTGGGATACTCCTTACTTGTGGAAATTTTGTGTGGATCAAGTAGTAAGGAGATGTGTACCAGAGGATGAATTTCATTCCATTCTCACTTTTTGTCATTCTCATTCTTGTGGTGGGCATTTTGGAGCAAAAAGAACAGCCCACAAGGTACTTGAAAGTGGTTTCTATTGGCCTTCTATTTTTAAAGATGCATATCACTTCTGCAAATCATGTGAAAAATGCCAAAGAATAGGTAATATCACTCATAAAAATCAAATGCCTTTAATAAATATTCTTGTAAGTGAGATTTTTTATGTTTGGGGTATTGACTTTATGGGTCCATTTCCTTCTTCTTTTGGAAATCTTTATATTCTTCTTGCTGTTGATTATGTGTCCAAATGGATTGAGGCGAAAGCCATACGAACTAACGATGCTAAGGTTGTTTTAGATTTTGTCAGGACTCACATATTTGATAGGTTTGGCATCCCTAAAGCTATCATCACTGATCGTGGCACTCATTTCTGCAATCGTTCCATGGAAGCATTGCTACGCAAATATCATGTGACTTATCAAACATCCACAGCATATCATCCGCAAATGAATGGCCAAGCTGAAATTTCCAATCGAGAAATCAAGTCCATTTTGGAGAAAACAGTGCAACCTAACCGACGAGATTGGAGTCTATGCCTTGGAGATGCAATTTGGGCTTATAGGACTGCTTATAAATCACCTATAGGAATGTCACTTTATAGAATGATTTATGGGAAAGCATGTCATCTACTGGTGGAGTTTGAACACAAAGCTTTTTGGGCCATTAAACAATGCAACATAGATTATGATTCTGCTGGGATTGCAAGAAAATTGCAACTGCAAGAGTTGGAAGAAATTCAAAATGATGCTTACGTGAATGCAAGGATTTACAAAGAAAAGACTAAGAATCTTCATGTCCGAATGCTTACAAGAAAGGAATTTCATGTTGGAGACAAAGTCCTTCTTTATCATTCGCGTTTGAAACTTTTTCCTGGAAAATTACGCTCTCGTTGGATTGGACCCTTTGTTGTTTCTAATATTTTTCCTTATGGTGCAGTTGAAATTACAAGTTTAGAAACCAGGAAAGTACTCAAGGTCAATGGACATCTTTTGAAACCTTTCTATGAAGGTTGGACGACAGAACTCACCGCTTCTATAGAGTTAGCTGAACCAATCTATAAAGAATAAGCATGTCACATGTCAAGCCAATGACATAAAACAAAAGCGCTTACTGGGAAGCAACCCAGCACACAAAAAGAAAAATCAGATTTGCTTTCTTTTTCCTTATCTTTTATTTTTTTGTATTTTAATTTATTTTCTGTCATTCTCTTATGTTCCTTTGCTTTTATTTCAACATTGAGGACAATGTTGTGTTTTAAGTGTGGGGGTATTGGGAGAATTTTTATTTTCTTATTTTAGTTTTCTTTGTTGTTCTTAAAAAACAAAATTGTGTTTGATCTTTTTAACTCCCATTGGTTTTTGAGAATATGAGTATTATGTATGAGAATTAATTGAGATAGATGAAGATATAAATCAAATGAAAGAGTATGCATGCAAATTTTAAGGTTTAATTGGTTTAAGGATTGACTTTGAGAATATGCCATGTTGATTTTATAGTGTTATACCACTGCAAGTTTTTGAGCCTTCAATATTGTATTCTTTGAGTGTGCATTCTTTCAATGATATGTATCTCTAGAACTTGCTTCATATCTTATTGAGATTATATTCCATTACAAATATACATGAAGATGATAAAGGCAATAGGAATTCTAAAGCACTTGAACCAAAAAGCCAACCTAAAGCATATTATCCTTAGTGAGCCCCTTTTGAGTTTGTTTATCTTTTCTTTTCTTTATCCATGTATAAGCCTTAACTTTATATATATTTTCCTTTTCCCCTGGCTAAGGATTAGTAGAGCATGTACTTGTGATACTTCATGGAATTATGGTTGGAAATTATGTGAAAAGACAGAAGAAGTGATGCTTGATGAAAAGATGGGCAAAATTACATAAAAAAAAGAAAAAAAGAAAAAAAATGTTCCTTTATGTTCTTAAGATTTTATGTTAAAAGAGCTTAAAATCAAAAGGAGTTAAGCATTAGTGATTAAAGATGAAAAATTTATGAGCTTTGATGGAATATCTTATTTGAAATATCATTTTTCGGAATGCTCTACTTTCTTTTATTTGAACCTTTTCTTTTACTCTCTTTTACCTCACCTTAACCTTAGCCCCATTACAACTGGAAAATAAGACCTTTTGATTCATGCATTGTTTGTAATATGTTAGTAATGGAGATCAGATTGAAAAGCAAGCTTATGATAGAACATACTCTTTGATTGAATTTGAGAGATTTAAACACATAAACCCTAAACACATGAGTGTTGGAGTGTATATTAATGAGAGGACCTATCACTTTGGCATGGCATAGATTTTATTTAAATCCCGACGATTGATTGAATTTTAAAGTTTGCATGTAAACAAATTTATTTATTTTATCCTTTTTTATTATATTCTTATTTATAATGCTGTACTCTTGGACATTGATGGGAGATTAAGAGATTGATCATGGTTATTTTTAATTTAATTTTATTTATCCTTTCTCGAGGACGAGAAAGAGCTAAGTGTGGCGGTATTTGATGTAACCATATTTTTCGATAGTATCACCCATATTTACCTAATGTTTTGTCCATGTTTTATATGTAAAATGCCTTGATATTCTTTGTTTTATGTTTTGAAGGCACTTTTGGATAGAAAATGCAAAAATGAGTAAATTGTAGATAATTGACAGATTTGACGTTCAGTCGATATTTTGTGCAGAGCGTGAGTTCTAGAATCGAAATGAAATGATTCCAGTGGCACTAAAAAGATAGCATCCATACCTTTCTGGAAATGTAATGCAAGAAAAATAAAAAGGAGGAAGATCATGGAAATCACATCCTTCAAAGTCAAATCTCGCATTCTGCCACTGTTGACCTTTGTCTATTCAAAATTCAATATCTGGAGCTATAGAAGTCCAATTTATGCAAACTCAATGTTTTTGGATTCCTGACTCAAAGGTCTGTAAATTTATGCAAACTCAATTTTTTTGGATTCCTGACTCAAAGGTCTGTAAACGCTCCAAAGTTCATCCAAAATCAATGTCAGATGAGGGAGATATGATTTTTCAAAGATGACAACTGAATTCTGCCAACAATCAGGTTTCGTGAAGAAATGAGTCGAAATTACGTTTCGAAGCTTCTAAACCGTCATCCAAGTTTTTATATAAGCAATTTAGCTCCTCTAAGTCAGAGTTTGAAGATTTCATGCAAGGCTATTTCTCTTTTTTAGGGAAAATAGTTATTGAAGTACTTAAATGTCAATTGTCAACTTAAGGGAGGACTACTCTGTAAATTAGGAACTAGGGTTTCTTAGCATATAAAAAGAAAGAGAGAGAGGAGAGAAGGGGGGCAGCAGCCAGAAGTTAAGAAACACAAATTCTCTCCTCTACAAACCCAAAAAATCATGCTCTCTTCATTCTTTAAAAGTAGTTGTTCAATGGTTATGCAAGGCTAAGCTCTTTTATTGGTTGCAAGGACACAACAAACCTTCGGATTTCAAGAACCGTGAGATTTATTCTTCCTTTTATTTTCAGTTTATATTATGAATAAGTATGGTTGTTTTCCTATGCATATTTTCTATGATTGTTGTTGATAATTGCTAGAGCGGAACTTTAAGTTATTATTGTGAACAATTTATTGCTAAGTTTGATATCAAAACTGGAGTTGTGATGTATGAACTTGTGAAGGAACTAAGCTTGATAATTGTGGCGGAACTACATTATTAAACTTAGGGAGAACACTCAAATATCTAGTTCTTAGGGTTGCCATTGAACTAAATCATTAATGCGGGCATTGTGATTGTTTGTTTGTTAGGGTTAGTTATACGGCAGATCCGTTAATTAACCAACATTAAGAAAAGATAAAAATTCAGAATATAAATTGTAGTTTTGTTTCAAGGATCGGTTCTAATTTCCATTGGTGGATGTGTGCTTGCAACCAAGGTTTGTTTTCTTGATAAATTTCGATTTCAATTGATTTGGTTTGCTAGTTTAACTTCTTCCATAGTTTAGATCATCACAAATCAAAAACCCCCAATTGCATAACGTATAGCATAAAAATTTGAACTAAATCTTTCTTGTGGGATCGATCCCTTGGTTGCTCTATACTATCTTGTGTGTTGTGTTTTAAGCTAGGGTAATTAATTTGTGCGACCACGACATCTCAATAGTGAGAGAAAATCGCTAGAATTAGGCACTAAGAGAGAAGATTTTTGTTAGCACCAATTTCACCCATAAAAAAGTCGATATTAGTGTTAAATTATTCTATTTGATGATAAGAATTTATATTAGATATTTTTTTAGCTTCAAATTGCCTATAAAAACATATATGTCGATGGTCAATCTTTGTTTCAAATTATTTTATTTGATCATTAGAGTTCATATTAGATTTTTTTTTTTTAGCTTTAATTTGCCTAGAAAAACATGTATGTCGGTAAGATTTTTGGTTTTGGGTTAATTTGAGGTCTTGAAATTGCTTTTTGGGTTTTTTGATGTCATAAATGAGTTTATCAAGTTTTCTAAGATGTTTTCTAAGTGTTTTGAGTAAAGTAAATTTTAGGTTGAAAAGACTTTTACACTGATTTCATTTTAGTGCTAAATTAAAAGGATATAAAATGTTATAAAGTTATTAAAGTTTAGAATGTAAAGTGTATATTTCCAAAATATAGAGGCAAAGTGAAACATCAACCATCTATAGAAGATTAGATGTAATTTTTCCAAATTAAAAACAAAATTATTAAAAATAAAGTAAAAATATATAACAATATTTAAGAACTATGTTTAGACTAAATAGTATATAAATCTAATAAAATATTTTGGTGTGTCAAAACAAAAAACCAAAGAAAAAAAGAAAAAGAAAAAAATAATAAAAACTTAGGCCCAATCCCTAAGCAACACCTATATAACAACAAGGCACGAGTGTTAGCACATTATTGTGGAAAACTTTTTGAAATCTATAAAAAAATTGACATTCGTGTAAACAATAAAAAAGAAAATTATGAAAAAAAACTATTTTTTAAATTAAAATTGGGTTTTTTCTATAATTGTAATTTTCATTCTGATAATAAAATGATTTTTTGATTAGCGTCATATTTAATTGAATAAAATTAATAACAATGAAAAACAATATTCATGAAAACTATAACTGTTTGAACTAAAATAAAAATACACACACACACACACACACATATATATATATAATTTTTTATTCATGTATTTATTTATTTTTATTTCCTGTTAAAATATTTATTTTTCTTGTGAGAAGCATTTGTTTTTAAGTAAAAATGTATTATGATTATGAAAGTAAGTTTTAATTAAAAACTTAAAAAATCATGAATCGATCAGTTTTACACATCTGTGTGAAAAAAATAAGAATAATAAATTTTAATACATACACAAGTTTTAATTAAAAACTTAAAAAATCATGAATTGATAAGTTTTACACACCTATGTGAAAAAAATAATAAATGTTTACTTAAAAACAAATGCTTCTCATAAGAAAAAAGCATATTTTAATGGGAAATAAAAATAAATAAATACATGAATAAGAAATTATATTTTCTACTATATATATATATATATCAACAATAAAAAATATATATTTTATTACCACTAATATTAATTAGCAAATTGTTTTTACAATTTTATATATTAGAATAATACATAAGTATTCATAAAGCAATTGATGATATCATTATTAAAAAAGCCTTAATCTTTTAAAAACAATGGCATAATTGATTGTCTTTTTAAAAACAATGACATGATTGGATAATCACTTAAATATTATTTTAAATAATAAATTGATTTAAAGATATTATTGTAATGAAATTATTAAAAAAATAAAAGGATATCCAAAAATATCATGTTTAGGCTATAAAACAATCGAGGTGCATGTGCATATAAAACCACATCTACATGCCTTTTTTAAGAGCAAACGACAGATTATCTACCACTATATATATGACAATGCATAGTTTATCTAGGAAGAAGACGCATTATCTTCTAGATCACTTTTAAACCCCTTTCAATAGCTGGAAAGTTAGGCCCAATTTATGCGGGAGATTTTTCTCTAATATATAGTTTTATGTTATTAAGTATAATATTCAATTCGATCATTGGATCAAACTATAATTTTTTGAAATAATTCTAGAGGCCTTGTTTCATATAAGGTTAAGATTTCACTACAATAAGATATTATAAAGGTCATTTGATAATTCCCAGAAGTTACCACTGGATATTTGCAATATTTTTTCTATTTAATTTAAGATTTTCTTTTTTGTATTTGGTTCAAAACTTTTTTTATTGTTTTTTTAAATTTATTTAGGATTTTTTTTCCTAGATTTTTTAAGAATTATTACTTTTTCTTTATTTGTGGGTTTCATTCTTGGTTTTTGTAAGTTTTGAAATTTATTTCAGGGGTTGTAAACCTCGTAGAGAGGAAGGCTACTTGAAGAGAAAATATATAGTGATACGATCCAAGCAAGGTCAAATTTGAATTTTGATGTAAAATGTGCAACTATCCAATTTTACGGAAATAGTCATAATTCTCAATCCGACCGTTGGATTGAGCTGAAATTTTACGTGGAGTCTCCTGACATATTATATTACCTTGGGTTCGGGAATGTATCTCAATATGGGTTACCAGAGGCTGCGGATTTTGTTATTTATTTCCTTTTGACTTGTGGACTTCCTATTTGGCTAGGATTCTTTTCCTAAAGGGATGTGGCAGCTTATTTTGGAAATATACTAATTCTACAAGGATGTTTAATGGGCTGCAACATAGTTTCCAAGTGGCAAGGATTCATAATTATTTCAGAATCCTTTTCTTACAAGGATTCCTTATTCATCCGAGCTACAAAAGGAAAGAAGACTTTAGAATACATTCTACCTTCAGATCAGATTTTCTAGTCTATTTGGGACTTCTTAATGGTGACAAATTTGATTCTAGCATATTTAGGATAGTAATTTTTAGATTTTTATATTTTTATTATTTTCTTCATAGTCTTTGGGTTATTATTACTTATTTGGGTCAATTGTAAGTGGGCTACATATAAGTCCACCTAATGGGGGTTCATTAGGGTTTCTTTTAAGTCTAGAATCACTATAAATAGAGGCATAACCCAACATGTAGAGGAAGACTATTCAGATAAATAAAACTTCTTGTTTGCCGCACTTTGTGTGTATGTGTGTTGGTGAGATAATCTCCCTTCCATGGTTCTCTAATGAACTAAAAAATGACTTATCGAAGAACAATTATCTTCGTGGCATCATCCTTATACTTCTCGTTCGCGAATCAATATTCGTTGGGTGGGGGTTTCCGTTTCCAATAGTGCTGGTGCCTAGGTACAAGTTATCTTTGTGTCACACTCCTATCAAACCTGATTTACTTGGCTTTCCAGGAATTGGTGTCTTTGCATGACCATGTGATCACGAGGTTCGCATCATTACAAGTTATCTTTGTGTCACACTCCTATCAAACCTGATTTACTTGGCTTTCCAGGAATTGGCGTCTTTGCGTGACCATGTGATCACGAGGTTCGCATCATATAGTAATAACTTTAGAATTGGGGTTTTTGTGCGATCCCTATTAAACATAATTATATGTTTTTCTGCAATGTCTTTACTTTATTGCCTAAGTTTGCATCAATTAGTGTTTAGTACTTAAAAGTGCATTTTTATCAAGGTTTTATATCATCATTTTGCACTTGAAGTATCAATAACTCCTTAACTAAAGCATGTTTTATAATAATATAAAATACCTTTAATTTATGCTAAATATTCATTTTAAATGCAGACATATCATATAAATGAAAGGATTGATTAATGAATTTAATAACTAAAATTGAAAGGATAAAGAGATGGCCAAATTTAGAAAAGAGATGTTGGTGCTGTCCAAACCTGAATATTGTTCGGTAATTGGGTCATATCTAGAGCTGTAAATCTCGGATTTAGATCTACTTTATATGGATGATGATTAGTACTTAAAAGTGCATTTTTATCAAGGTTTTATATCATCATTTTGCATTTAAAGTATCAATAACTCCTTAACTAAAACATGTTTTATAATAACATATCTAATAATATAAGATACCTTTAATTTATGGTAAATGTTCCTTTTAAATGCAGGCCTATAATATAAATGAAAGGATTGATTGATGAATTTAAGAACTGAAATTGAAAGGACAAAGAGATGGCTAAACTTTGAAAAGAGATGTCGGTACAATCCAAACCGGAACACTGTTCGGTAATTGGGTCATATCTGGAGTTGTAGATCTCAGATTTAGATCTACTTTATATGGATGGAAAGCTAAGACATATGCCTATAACTTTCAATCGGATCCCAAAACTTAAAAAGGTTATTTTCAAGTCCAAATTGTAGCAACAACAAAGAAGTTTGAATTTGTCTTCCAACCTAAACATTGTTTAGTGTTTGGCCCATATCTAGAGTTATAGAAGTCCAAATGACCTAAAAGTTTTACACAAGAAATCTGAGACAATTTCCTATAACTTTTATGTTTTTAAGTGGTTCCAATTTTGACGTTATCAATGATGTTTTGGGCAGACAATAGAAGATAAGGATTGTCACCAAGTCAAGAGTTGGTCACCCACTCATCAATTAGTCATCAAATCAATAGTTTTTAATTTTGATCTATAAAAAGAGGCACTTGTCATGCATTTAGGCATCTTGGTTTTCAGATTAAGATCATGCTCTTACTTTCTCTCTTTGTATTTTTTTGTAGTGTTTATGTTTTGCTTTCATTAATATCAAGTTTATGCATTTCATTTCCTTTCATTTACTTAGTTAACTTTTATCTTATTTATGTTCTTATTTTGTTTATTTATTTTTCTTTCTTTCATTATATTTAGTT
>NW_011501388.1:879-1484 GCF_000495115.2 Populus euphratica | reverse complement strand
TTTTTTTCATTTCATTATGTTTAGCTAAGTTTATTATATCAAGGTGAAAAAGTTACACTAATGGTGTAAGAATAAATATAATGTACACTCAATATAGACTTTAATGTTTGATACTAACATGTTTTGTATTTGTTATCTTGTTCACTCTTTAATACTTTGCTTGTTAAATGACTAATCTAGATTTATGTTGTATAATACTTGGTATGACAAATACTTGATACTCTCATCGCCCATACTGTATGGTATAATCGACACCTGAGTTATGAAAGGAACTTGATTTGTTGTTAACATAAGTTATAATCATGAATGCTTGATGAAATTTACAAGTATTAGTATTAATCGAATAAGATGACTAATATAATCATGTTAATAATCTATAATCTGATTGGAACCTTCTTTGTATGTGGTTTCTAATTGAATAATAAGAGTTTATACTATACTTGTTTGACATACCATTAGTGAAACCTCTAACCTTGATATTTGTTATTATCATTGTTTAATCCTTACGTTAATCTTTTATCTCAAAGTTCTCATCAACTTCTTCTTCTTCTTTCTCTTTATTACTAGTATTATTATTATTATTATTATTATTATTATTATTATTA
>NW_011501388.1:99-779 GCF_000495115.2 Populus euphratica | reverse complement strand
GTTGTTGTTTATAATTGTTGTTTATAATTTGTACAATTAACCTCCTTGTAGTTTGATTCCGGTCTTGCCAGATTATTTATTATTTCAACACTCCTGCACTTGGAAGAAGACATTAATCTTTTAGTCGTGTCAGATGGAAAGGTAAAACATAGGTCTACAACTTTCATATGGAGTCCGAGATTTAAAAAGGTTATTTTCAAGTCCAAATTGTAGCAACAACAACGAAGTCTGAATCTATCTTCCAACCCGAGCACTGTTTAGTTTTTGGCCCATATCTAGAGTTCTAAAGTCTAAATAACCTTAATTTTTTATGCTATAAAGGTGAGACAATTTCCTGCAACTTTCATGTTTTCAAGTGATTCTAATTTTAACGTTATCAATGATGTTTTGGGCAGACAATAGAAGATAAGGATTGTCACCAAGTCAAGAGTTGGTCATCCACTCATCAATTAGTCATCAAATCAATAGTTTCTAATTTTAGCCTATAAAAGGAGGCATTTGCTATA
The DNA here is from genome assembly GCF_000495115.2 of Populus euphratica. Classification (NCBI taxonomy): domain Eukaryota; kingdom Viridiplantae; phylum Streptophyta; class Magnoliopsida; order Malpighiales; family Salicaceae; genus Populus; species Populus euphratica. The sequence continues at coordinate 273 of NW_011501388.1, read as the reverse complement.
CATTTAGGCATCTTGGTTTCCAGATCAAGATCATGCTCTTGCTTTCTCTCTTTGTATTTTTTTGTAGTGCTTATGTTTTGCTTTCATTAATATCAAGTTTATGCCTTTCATTTCCTTTCATTTACTTAGTTAACTTTTATCTTATTTATGTTCTTATTTTGTTTATTTATTTTT
>NW_011501378.1:24207-45238 GCF_000495115.2 Populus euphratica | reverse complement strand
TATGATTTATTTTCTTTAAAGTTATTTTAATTTCACTACTTAAGTGATAATTTTATCAGGTTAACCCAAGTATATACCTAAATTATTTTTCTAGTCTTTAATTTATTTTTTAAACATTGGATTGATTAAAAATTATATTTTATAATTTATTTTAATTTACTTTATGTATAATTATTTTAACTTCATGACTTAAATGATTCATTTATTTATTAACCTGAGTTAACTAATTTTGTTAGTTTACTTTATATGAGTTTATCTTGTTTTCATAACTTAGTTTTGGCATGTTACTCAGATTGTTTTTTTATTTGTTTTATATGAAGTTATTATGGTCTCATGATTCAGATTGTAGATTTAACATATTAATTTAGGTTAATATAGTTTATTTTTTTGCATCTTTTTAATTGATTTTTTCCAACTTCATCATTTTAACATAGAGTTGATTAAGAATTAGATCTTATAATCTGTTTTGATTTACTTTTTATAGGGTTATCCGGATTTCATGACTTGAGTCATGAGTTTGACAGATTAACTTAAGTAGTTTTTCTAGATTCTTTTTTTAATTGATTTTTTAACATTGAATTGATTGAGAATTATATTTTATAAGTCTGATTTTTTCCATGAAGTTATTATAGTCTCATGACCATAGCTACAAATTTGTCAGTTTAACCCGAGTAACCTTGGCCGGTTCAATATATTTTCATCTTGATATTTTTAAAAAAACTATAATCTTAATTTTTTTTAATGAATTTTTTTTTTAATCATTCATCTAGATTGTTTTTGAATCTATTAACCTCTACATTATTAAAGTTTTTTTCTACTAAAAAATGCATGATTTTTTTTTTCATTTTAAAAAACTTGAACTGAAAATAAACATAAGAACAGTCAATTAACTAGTGTACAACTAAGATCATTTTGTATTTTGGCAAATCCTGGTTTGCCAAAGACATTTTAACATGCTTCCCGTAATTGGATTCCATATACTTAAATTACGACGTAATTTGAGCAGCAGAACAAAAGCATCATCTCAAGGCATAAAGTTTTGGATTTCAAGTTCCATGGAATCCTAAAGTTTAAGAACGAAGATTGAATCTTTGAATTTGGGGTGAAATCTAACCTTTTAACCCATTTTATTACATGCATATTCCTTAATCAATGTTAAATTTGGCTGATAGAACTCGAAGTTAATTTTGTCCGGTAATCAAATTTAATCAAAACTCTTGCCAAACAACACACATACAGAGTTTGGTAAGTTTGAATTCTTCACAAAAAGTGGGCCAAATGTCCCATTTGCCACCAGACCGCACCTTGGGTCAATTCTTGATGATTAAATTGATGAAAAACATTTACCTACACACTAAATGCATGAAATTCATTAATTAAAGACTAGATGGTTCTTTTCATGAGTAATTGTATGACCCTAGCATCACGAGATCTTGGAAGCGCAGCCCGAACTTAACTTACGAAGGCTTGGACCAACACGAAATCTATGCTGGGTCATGTTGACTCCTAAACTCAATAATTAGAGAGTGAATTTATATAAGTTTTAAATTTAAAAAATTATATAAATTATATATTAATATTTTACTTAATAATTTAAGCTACTGAGTTACTGTAATAAAATGAATTTATGAGCTTGATTATAAGATTCTTAGACGGAAGGTAGAGATTCAGAACAGTCTGAAAGGGAAGGTACGCAGCTTCTTGTATCTCGAAAACCCAATAGCATTTCATCTGTGTGTGGCCTTAAAAGTTCAAAACATCAAGGTTTCCTTAGACGAGCTTAGAAAAGATGCAATTGGGTATGGCTTGGAGTTCTATATACAACCCCTCAACCTAGCCTGCACCCAAAGACAGACTCTTTCCATGGCAGCTCAGAAGTTGTCATAGGAAGGGGTGATGATGTCTCTAAAATTATGAACTTGTTGGTTAGCTCTTGCAGGCAAGAAGTTCTTTCTGTCATTCCTATAGTGGGAATGGCCGGGCTCTGAAAGACCACCCTAGCCAAAATGGTGCTCAAAGAAGTAAAAGATAGAAAACTTTTTGATGTGATATTTTGGATCTGTGTTTCTGATAGTTTTGATGATGAAAGGATTTTAGGAGAAATGTTGCAAACTATTGATAAAAACACTGGTGGGATAAGTAATATAAATACAATAATGACAAATCTTGAAAGACAGTTGCAGGATAAAAAATTTCTTCTCGTACTTGATGATGTGTGGAATGAAGAACATGGGAAGTGGGAGCGTTCAAGGGATCGTCTGTTAAAAGTTGTTGGGATTAATCATGGTAATGCTGTTGTTGTGACGACTCGTCTTCCATTAGTAGCATCCATAATGGAGAATCCTCCTGTGTTTAGGCATGAACTGAAACAACTGTGTCAAATGATGAATGATGGTCAATTATTAGGAAAATAGTGTCTAGAAATGGAGGAGAGTCGATTCCTTCAGAATTGGAGGCTGTCGGAATCGATATTGCAAAAAAGTTATTATAGGGGGGATGTTGCTTTCTGAGAAGAAGGAAAAATGGCTGTCCATAAAAAACAATGAAGCTGTTGAGAAGTTTAAGTAAGAAACTTCTACCAATGTTGAAATTTTGTTTATTGCTCTATTTTCCCGAAAGATTTTGAGATTGGAAAGGAGAAATTGATTCAGCTTTGGATGGCTGAAGGGTTCCTTGGGCCATCTCACGGAGAGATGGAAGATATAGGTGCTAGAAATCTTAATGACTTGCTTGCACCCTCGTTTTTCCAAGATTTCCAAACGGATGAGCTTGGAAACGTAATCTATTGCAAGATGCACGAACTTGTGCATGATCTTGCTTAGTTGGTGACAAAATCAGAGACAGTGATTTGGGAGGCTGGTTCATCTATAGACGGTACATTTCGTGCCCGACATCTAAATCTCCTTTCTTATGACAGAGATGAACCAGCATTTCTAAAGGATGGTGCTAGAAAATCGCGTACATTATTCTCAAGATTCTTCAGCAAGTCTTGGGAATTTAGAGGTTTGCGAAGTCTGACCTTGAATGTTGCTTATATGACAGAGCTGCCAGATTCAATTTGCAGGCTGAAACATTTGAGGTATCTGGATGTTTCACAAACAAATATCAAAGCATTCCCGAAATCCATCACGAAGCTCTATCATTTGCAAACCTTAAGATTCCGTAGATGTTGGTTACTCGAAAAGCTTCCCAACAAAATGGAGTACTTGGTGACCTTGAGACATATTGACCTTAGTCATACGCCAGCTGATGTTGGATGCTTAGCTGGTCTTAGAACACTGCCATTCTTTGAAGTGGGTCAAGATAAGGGCCACAATATTAAAGAGCTGGGATGCTTGAAGGAACTAGGAGGGGAGTTGAGAATAGTCAATCAGGAGCATGTCAGAGACAAAAAAGAAGCCAAGGGAGCATGCCTGTTTGGAAAAGCAAAGAGTAACACATTGTTATTGATATGGAGTTCAGAAAGAAGAAGCAGCAGCTCCAGCATCAATTACAGGGATGTGATGGAAGGCCTCCAGCCTCACCCAGACATACGAAGCTTAGAGATTGAGAATTATCAGGGTGATGAATTCCCACCATGGCTTTTGTTTGGCGTCTATTATTCTAAAATTGCATTCTCTTAAAAGTGTATTCATTGATCGGTGTGGAAAAGCAACTGTTCGAGTTAGCTGGCCTCTATCCCGTGCAAATGTGAAGGATTTGAAAGTCAAGGACTGCAGGGAGCCTATCTTCTTTTATGACGATGACGATTTACATGGAGAAGAATTGTGGCCTTCTCGTCTTCAGTCACTAGTCATTAGCTTTTGTAATTACTTCAACTCAGTTCCTAATGGTTTAAATAGAAGATTGCATTCTCTTATTCAGTTAGAAATCAGCTTCTGTCAGAATTTAAGTCATATCCCGGAAGATTTCTTTTGCGGTCTCAACCAACTGAAGGCATTGAAAACTGGCAGTTTCTCAGAGGAGCTGGAGGCATTTCCTGGAATGAATTCAATCCACCACTTGGGTGGTTCCCTTGAAAAACTAAAGATATTTGGATGGAAGAACCTAAAGAGTCTACCACGTCAACTTCAACACCTCACCTCCCTTGTGAAATTAAAGATCTTTTATTTTGACGGAGAGGAATTTGAAGAAGCATTGCCAGACTGGTCGGCCAACCTTTCTTCTCTTCAAGAGCTTACAATTTGCTATTGTAAGAATCTCAAGTATCTGCCAAGCTCAACAGCCATGCGATGCTTCTCCAAATTAACACGTCTGCAAATTTGGGGGAGTCTGCTTCTTCAGCAAAATTGCTTCAAGGGCAGTGGGTCTGAGTGGCACAAGATTTATCATATCCCATATATCAATATAGTAAGTTTGAATCTCTCAAATCTGTCTACTTTCAATTATATTTATTTTTATATTAAATTTAATTGTCACAATAATTTTTTTCTTTCTTTTCCATTGCTTTAATTAATTTAACTGCTTGCACAACATATTTTCTTTTTAGGAAAATAAATAGCAACTCCGCCAACTTGAATAAATAGCAAGGGAGGGAGCACAATCTTACTATCAATTTCCTCAGGTGGGTTCTTCTCTTAAACCTTTTTGGGTTTATATGAACTGTCCCATCATTTTTTTTCCTAATTTTTTGTTTCATATTTTCTGTTTATCTGATTTTTTTTCCCTTGAGTTTTTGTATAAGCCCTTTTTCTATGCAAAGCTGATGATAACTGATTCCTATCTTTAAATGTGTACTTATGAGCTACAACTCAGCTGGATTTTCCGCTGGCTTAATCTTTAGCAGAACTGGCAGATGAAGATCCGGACAAAAAGAGAAAAGGCCTCCGTGCTGCGCAGCCAGCCTCTCGCTATGACTTCTGACAGGTATTTGGTTGTTTGCATATTTCTTTGAAAACCCACTCTATGATATTGTATGTGATTATATTTCAAGGAGAAACATACTTTCTTTTTCAGCCAACCAAACAAGAGTGGTTCATTTCACTAACAATTGCAAAAGCATGATACACCTTTTCATTCCAAGTCCTGGTGGGAATAGCAATCGTCAATCGATCAAGAAAACTGTCAGTACACCTCCCTTCAACGCGTGCTTCTCTCCGGAATTTTAAAGAAACATCTCAGCCCCACATTCCACAAGGGTTTAATCATCTTCAGGTATTTGATAGGTGTCATGCGTTTGAAGATATGGATAATTTTTCTCTGTGAATTCCATTGATAATATAACTCTCGGCCATTTCTTTCAACCACAGAATAGTTCGGCAGGTGCGGGTAGAGCAACTAATGGAAGATGGTCTTTGGATTGAGGTAAGCATATAACCAGAAATTGACCATGTCTTGAAATCCTTTCAACTTCATTTTATACCTTGGTTTAATAAATCTTTGTCAACATAACAATATAAAAAGTAACAGTGTAGTTCGTTAAAAAAATGATATTTTCAGTAAAATGAACCAATGATTTCTAACAAGGACTGCTAATGGGGGCCATTTTAATATAATTACATGTAAATTAAATCTATGATTGCGTCGTGAGATTAGGAAAATGCAAGATGATTTCAGATACACAGCTATGATCTTGTCAACAGAACTCTCTTATTTGATGAGCTTGAATTTAAAAATTCCGTTGGAGGGATGTTCGTCCTTCCAAGTATCTGGATCTTTGTGAACCACATCCAGTGAGCTTGTCTTGAATATGTAGTTTGGGTGGGTAAATGGGTCGTTGAGCGGTCTCAGGAGTTTGGCTCTGTTAGGATATTTGTTTTGCAGACTCATTTAACAGGTAAGATCAAAATAATAGTGAAATTATCTGTTGACTGTTTCCCTTCTCTATGGCAGCGATGGAAATCAACAAAATGACCATTACCTAAAATTTCCTTGATGGATGACAAAGGAATCATTGTGTTCCGACCCCGCCATTTCTGATCTTAGAAATGCACGTTTTCTATGTTGTACGTTTTTAAGATATTATCCAAGCACTGAACAGAAGTGTTATGTGTGTGTCTTCGTGTTATTCAGAAGGGAGGTTTTCAGATGCTTTGAGAAACTTGGATCACCCGTTTCACTCTCCATTAGATGCTAGAGGCCAAGAAGTTCTGTAATCAGTGCTTAAGTGATCGAAACAAGATGAGAGATTTGGAATCGGTTTCAGTGAGGTGTGTTTATTAAATTTCCAGCTCTTTAACATGTTTATTGATTGAAAGGAGAAAAATTGTTTTAGATTAGTTTAACAACAATGTAATGTGATTCATGCATCTTCTTCCCATTCTCTGCTTTCTAAATGCGATCCGTTCCTATTCCACTTGCTGATTGCATGGTGTCATGTTGGTTGCCGGTATTTCATTACTGCGTATAGTTCCAAAGCTTTTATATCATTTTCATAAGCTGAGGGGTTTTTCTAATCATATTTCATTCCTGCGTATAGTTCCAAAGCTTTTATATCATTTTCATAAGCTGAGGGGTTTTTCTAATCATATTTCATTCCTGCGTATAGTTCCAAAGCTTTTATTTTTTCAATTACAGGTTATGGATCATTTTCATAAGCTGAGGGGTTTTTCTAATCATATTTCATTACTGCGTATAGTTCCAAAGCTTTTATTTTTTCAATTACAGGTTATGGATCATTTTCATAAGCTGAGGGGTTTTTCTAATCATATTTCATTACTGCGTATAGTTCCAAAGCTTTTATTTTTTCAATTACAGGTTATGGATCATTTTCATAAGCTGAGGGGTTTTTCTAATCAGACATACAGGCTTGCTTTTCGGCTTTCCATGCGTAAGGAGTTCCAAAATTTCTCTTCGGAAGATGCATATGCTAACTATGGCATTCAACCCTTAGATGCCTGGTACAGATTTCAAAATATTTCAATATCTTTCTCACCAGAGTTTCTTACCTTCTGTTTCATTTCTAAAATTTGCAAGCTTGCTCGATCTTCAATAGACATGGTAGATGGAGATTCAGTGCAGACTCTGTAACAAAGATAAGGTCTCAGTATTATCAGTACAAGCTCTGCTCATTGAATATCTTCAAAAACTGCATCACATATAATACTGCAGGGCCCAAGTATACAGAATAAGTGATAGGGCTAGTAGCCCAGTATATATGGATCAGAAATGCCCAAAACCATCAATCCATTGTCTAGTAAGAACGACCTGAGAGGATGAGCCCAATACATCTTGTTTACACCCTAACGCAAGGCAATGGCCCAATATAAGTTTTCAAGGCCAGAATAAATTAAGTTATATGGTTTCTGGACTTTTTCATGCTATGTCCGCGCATGCAAGTTCTCGAACCATAGTAAAAAACGACTGGACCATTTCTATAGGTGTGTGTTCTCTTCTACAGGTCAAAGTATTCTTTACCAGTTTAATAAGTTTATCTGGTTATGTTAGAATAGTGTTATTTTAATTTTTTTAAGAAGAAAATTAAAATGCTATTTAAAAAAAAAAAAGATTCAAATCGAGTTTTGTTCATATCATCAATTAATAAACTGAGTCCATTGAGTGACATAAAATCAACTCTTATCTAATTCAATATGATGAGCTAATTTCCGGGGGTTAACTTCTCAAGCTAAGCTGAGTTTAATAATAGTGGTAATGATTGATTTAAAAACCCAATATCTCATAATTTATTTATTTCAGATTAAATTTGTAATTAAATAAGTTAAAATATTGATGTGATCGAACATATAAATCATCCAGTTACAAGGGTGGATCATAAACGGAGAAAAACTACTGTTCTCCGGAAAAGATTGATCATGATTCATAAAAGATTTGTGATTCAAAGTAGAAAACTTTGAATTAAACATATGTCAAGCGTAGGAAAGTGGAACGATGAAGATGTCTATAATATTCATGTGAAAAAGCCATGCCTTGTGAAGGGCATGCAGTTTCCAAATTAATTGAACTAATAAGTGACCCTGTCGAAGAACTGTACAGCTGATCAGTTGGGTTGAAGGCCAGGAATCAAAACCTTTTGATTTGGAAAGACGGGAAAGGATGCATTATCAAGAAACTTTCCTTTAGAAAAAGGGCGGCAATGCTGGAACGCACCATCAAATGTTTCCTTTGGGGGGCACAAGTGAGTGCGGTTTCAAAGAAAGCAATGGAAACGAAAGCATTAAAGCATCTTTTTCTGTGAATAAAGTTCATCCCTGGTGGGTCAAAAGCTGTACCTCCTTTGCATTCAACTAACACCCAATTCAAAATTTACCATTAACAAATTTTAAAAATTAATTAAAATATATGTAAGTTCGGGATATTCACATTAAAAAATAATAATAAAAAACACCCAATTCAAAAGCTATACTTTCAAGGCATTTGTCCCTTGTCATCAATGGTTAGCAAGGAGAAAACATGCTGAGGTTGCCCTTTCATTCGCAGCCGAGGAGATGGTTCGTAGCAAGTGGGATTTTAATCTTCTTCTTCTTTTTGTCATAGAGGGAAAGATAAAGACAATTGAGCTTTCATGATCAATCTTTATTTCTTTTTATCTGTCATTTTTTTTTAATTCACCTTCATGTCCTCTATTTCAATTTTTTTTTTTTTAAACCCATATATACAGACCTGTCATTATTATGAACCCGCGTAATTAGGCTTTTTAAAATGAATCAAACATGCTAACCTGACTTGCTAGGCTTATCAGCAACTGACATTTTTTTCTCCTATCTTTATTCTCTCTCTTTTTTTTTAATCTTTAATTGATACCTTTTAATAGGTTTTTTTTGTTTGTATTAGTTTTTTTTATTTTATTTAAATTAATACCCTCTTTCTCATTTTTTAAATTCTTTATTTCACTTTTTTTATATAATAATTTTTTTTAATTATTTTGTTTGTATTTGATATTTCAATGATCTATTCTAATTTATCTATAATTTTTTTATATTTTATATAAATAAAATGTATTTTCATTATGTGTATATAAAAATAAAAATCATCTGTTCCTAGTAAAAAAAATAACCTTTCAGATTTAAAAAAAAAGTAAACTAAAAGGAAAAGTTGGAGTTAAATATTTGTATATTTATTTATCCTTTTATTTTAGAATAAGTAGTTTTTTCTTAGTGTATTAGTTGATATATTTTAAAATTTATTTTGTTCAATGTAAAAGGCAACTTTGTATTTTTCAATTAAAAAAATTTACAATGAAATGCACTTGCAATATTGTCACCTTTTACATTTTTGTTCAAAATTAATTTGAAATTCTACACCTTGATGTTGCGTTGATAACTTTTTCAAGTACCTATTAACGTATATAATTCTCGTGTTATTTTATTATATCTATGCGTTAATTTTTTAAATCACTTTTAAATTTTTTTTCTTGATATTAAAAAACACATTATTAATATTTACATATTTTTTTCATTAAAAAAAATATGCTAGAGAAGGCAAAGCACACGTCAATTGACTAGTCAGTTATCAAAGATGTGCCAACTTGTCACTAAATTAAAATTTGAAAAGCTGGGCATAATTCTCATTTCTAGTAATAACCACGTACATTTCTTGCATTTTAACAACACTATGAAATACTATAAAGGTTGTCGCTAAAATATTATAGTTGCACTATCAAAACACTATTTATTTTAATAATTGCATTACCAAAACACTATTCACACACACATATATTTTGTTTTATTTTTCTAATATCTAGTGTAACTAATTCAAGTTAATTTTTATCATCGTAAGACAAAATTCTAGTTAAACTAGTTTTTTTTTCAGGTAAGTATTTTGGTTTTAAGTTCGAGTTTTTCATATGATAGCCACTAAAAACTTATATAATTGTTAATTTTAGAGTCCGTAAAATTAATCATAATACACACAAGTTAGTTTAAACACTCATGTTAATATATATATATATATATATATATATATATAATTTTCAATATATATCATTATTTTCCATTAAATAAATAAATCACCTACAACCCTTTAATGCTTTATATCATGTCATCATAACTCATCCTTACATCATGTCATCATAACTCATCCTTACAGTAATTTTCATATTCCATTTTTAGGAGATTTGTTTATTAGGATTCCATTATCCTACTTCAAAAGCAATTTATTTCTTAAAATTCTATTATCCCGTTTCTAAGACAATTTATTCCTTTTATGGGCTTTTCTTCTTTTACACTATTTATTTTATACCTTAATCAATAGTTTTTTTAATCAATTGAGAAATAATATAATTAAAAAAGGTAAGGGCGAATCCTTACAAGAATTTCCTATAATAAGTGATTTTGAAAGAACAATTCCATTTTTAATAAACCTCTTACCAAAACCAAGTATCAATAAGTCAACAATCATCCATTTTTCTTAGCCAAAGTGTGTTTTAGCATAGACTTTATGCTCTTTAAACCAAAATAGCTTGAAGTACCTACAAAAGATTCTTTGTAAAAGAGATGATGACTCTCTAATATTTAATTAAGTATCTTGTTAAAGAAAAAAAATACAATAATATTTTAGAGAAAGATATTTTAAAAATATATATACAATAAAAAATGAAGATTGTAAACCTTTGTTCTAAAGATCTTATTATATATTTATAATTCATAAGTCTTGTTTTTTTTATGAAAAAGAGGGTTTAAAGCATAATATTACTTTGACAGTATTTATGGAGGCGTAAATATTCCTTACATCCATATTAATATTTGGTGAAAATATGGTAGGTCTTTAAAGAACTTTTATGCACCTGAAATGTGTAGGGAGATTAAGATCTAAGACATAAAATGTAGTTAAGCTAATTAAGATTGAGTTTTTCCCCGAGTTAGACCTAATAGAGGTTAGTCATTCTTTTAGACATGTTAAAGAGAAATGGTCATTCACTTGAGTGTGCCCAAAAGAGTATAATTGTTATTTTGGACTTGGTTAACTGTCAAATTCAAATACTTTAGGTCTGATATGTTTGTCAAACTCATATTGTCTTGGACTTGGTTGTCTACTAAGTTTAAGTGCCTTAAATCTAACTTGTTTGTTAAACCTATGTTGTCTTATAGTTAGTTGACTGTAAAATCCAAGTGTCTCACGTCTGACATATTTGTTAAACCCACATTACCTCATTCTCTTAGATGTGCTAAGAGAGGATGGTCATTTCTTTTATTGCTAAGTTCAAGTACCATATGTCTGGCATGTTTGTCAGGCCCATATTATCTTGGACTTATTGCCTGCTAAATCTAAGTGCTTTACATCTAGCATGTTTGTCAGACCCTTGGACATGTCAAGGAAGGATGGTTGTTACCTTGGACTTGAATAACTGTCAAGTTCAAATATCTTAGGTTTGGAAAACCCATACGGTCATAGACCTGATTGCCTATCAAGTCTAAATGTATTGAGTTTAACATGTTTGTTAAATCTACATTACCTCATTTCTTTTGGTATGCCAATAAGGGATGCTCATTTAAATTTTAAAAACAAATTTTATGACCCTTCTTTTCTGAACACACTTAAAAAACAAATTTGATAATATGTCAAGGTGTAGATCCAGCCATGATAGTATGTCAAGCCTCGAGGATGTTGAACTTGGTAATGTTAACTTAAAACAAACTTCTCCTCACACCAAAAAGCACAGCCTTTTAGATCTTCATCTAACTCTCTGTTTCTTAATGACTAGTTTGGTTTTAGAATTGGTTTGCTGGGAAAATTTTAAGTTGTTGTAATCAACATACTAGACTAAGATAATTTTAGGGTATTAATAATTAGAGAGGATGTGTTTCTATTGGAGATTGGGTGATGGCTAAATTTGACTGGGTAGTTCTAGTCATGGTATGCGTGGAATGTTTATGGTTATTATGGTGGTTTATTTGATAGGAAAAGGTTTTCTATTCTGATGAGCCAAATTGATAGAATGCATTACCAACTCTCTTTATCATGCCACACGTGGCAAACTAATAAGTGTAAACAAAACTATGTAAAATGGTACGTATAATCAAAGATAAAACTGTGTTTAAATGGTCAGAACATTCGAATGCAATTCACTTTCTCTTCTCTTTCAATTTTTCTCGGGACCTATTATTTTTTTCATTGCAGAAAAATATCAAGATAATATAATTTTTAAAAAATAAATTTTAATATTATACTCATTACTTGAGATAAAAAAAGATTAAAAATCAATAAAAAAACCTAAATTAAATTCAATAAACATGCTAAATTTATAACATAAAATATGATATCAGGATAAACTCTATAAAAAAATCAAAGAATATCAATTTTTAAAAAAATTAAAAAACAAAATTTTTTCAGGTATGGTCTCAAATTAGAAGTCAAATGATAAAATCAATAAATTTAATTGAATTAAAAAATAAAATTTCTTTTAAAGAATTTAACAAAGATAAAAAAAACAAGAAAGTTGAAAAGAAAGATAAATCCTACAGAAAAAGAGTAAAAAGAATATTAGATGATGTAATATGAAAAAAAAAAAAAACCAAATAAACTTAAGTGAACCTTGTAAACCTCTATTAAACTCTCATATCCGCAATTCATTAAATTCTTGACTCAAGATTAACTTAGTAACTTAACACCTAAAAAATTAAATATTGAAAAGTTAAATCAATTAGTTAAATCTAAAAACAAGATTCCTTAAAAAGCTAAATTCAACAAAGATAAATAATAAAAAAAAACAAAATAATCTATGTTATTTCAAAATAACTAAAAGATACCATAGAAAATGAATTGAAAATAACAAAATGTTTTGGAGGATAGAAAAAAAGAAAAGTAAGCTCGTATCAACTTTATAAATTGAGGTTAATCTTTTAAATTTATAAATCATTAAATTTAGATCTAAACTCAATTAAGAGTTAAACACCTAACTTAGATATTGAATGATGAAATAAAAAAAATAATTTAAAAAAATCTTACAAAATCAAAAAATACAATAATAATAATAAAAGAATAGATTTGACAAGAAAAAAAACTAAAGAATGTTGAAATTGTTAAAAAAAAATTTAAAAACCATCTAAAAGAAAATAAAAAATAGTAACTAAAAGATTAAGAATGACATCTGATATATAAAAATATTGATTAAGAATAAAATTAAAAATAATTTTTAATTTAATAAACTATTCTAAATAAAAAAATTTCAATAAAGAGAACAAGGATGAAATTAGAAAACCCTTTATTTTCATAAAGTATTCTAAATTTTAAAAATTATAATAAAGAGAATAAAAATCAAATTTTAAACATAATAAATTTTTAAAGTTAATTTGATTTTTTTTTAATTCCAATATAAAATTGAATAAGAGAGAAGAAAAAAACAAAAGATTATACACATCACACAACCTGCTATAAGGCTACGTAGGCTACTTATTAGTGGACGAGATGCCGAGATGCTTTAAAAGCTGCCCTTGAATCATAGTTTTAGCTACTGAAAGGCGCCACCCGCGTCATTTGAAGGCACTTGACAATTTTTATTCAATTGTTTTTAATTTTTTAATTTATTAAATTATGCTTATATTTCAATAACATCCAATGACTATCAAATGACACGTAAATGATAAAAAAAAAGCTTTTCAAGTTAAAAATAATTATTTTTAATTTTTAAAGACAATTAAATAATTCATTTGTTTAAAAATCAAATTAAAAACTAAAAAATACCTATATACAAGTGATTTTTGTGTTTTGTAATGACAATTAAGTAGTTATAGTGTCCACAGAAAATACAAAAATACTAGGGTGTTTTGAACCTTTTGTTCTAAATAATTAATTTTATAATAAGAAAAATAGGATAATCAAATCTACTGTTATGTCGTTTTATTTGCCGCGATGTTTATTAGATGGCTATATAAGACTTTTACTATTTTTTTTATATAAAATAAATAAATCAAAATAGTCTATTTACTATTTTTTTTTATATTTTAAATTACAGAGCACCGGTATCTAGAATACCTGTAAAGCAGGAAGTGTCGGCACAACGGCTATAGGTGTGGAAAACAGGAAGCTAGGGTAGGACCACCACCACCATCTGTCTGCCACAGCGACCATCTCCATAATTAAGGTTTGCTCCTCTCTCCTTTCACTTTAATAGTCTCTCCATCGACTGCTTTTGTTGCATCAATCACTGTAGCACTACTAAAAGGATGATTTACTAGTTACATGAACTACAGAATGACGCGACATAATGCCGCAAGTCAATTTATTTTATATAAAAATAATAAAAAAAAATAAAATTTAAAAATGTTAAATTTTTTATAAAGTTATACTTGAAAATGGTGGATTTAACTATAATATCTTATTTAAAAATAATATTTATATTATTAATAATAATATTAAACTTACATAAATTTGTAATACTAGACCCAATAACATTGGATATAAGTTTGTCTACAAGATTATATCATAAAAGTGTGATAATTAAATAGATTAATTAAAAAAACAAAGAAAAAAAATCAACAACAAGAAAAAAATAATGAGAAAAAAGAAAAAAATCAGAATCAATTGGGTTAACTCATCAAATTAAATTGACCCGTCAAACCTAGGATTTGTATTGTAAAAGTATAACAATTAAATATATAAAAAAATTAATACCAATAAACTTAATTTAAAAAAAAAAATTAATTAAAAAGGAAAAAACAAGGAGAAAAATGCTTACATGAAGGAAAAAAACTAATGAAAAAAAAATCTAAATCAACTAGGTTAAACCATCAATCTTGAGATCCGTGTTATGAAAGCCTAATAATTAAACAGAAAAAATTTAATATTAAAAAATTATAAACAAAAAAATAAACTAAATGTATAAGCTTTTTAACCGTGGATTGCACTGTAATTCACAGTAAAAAGCTTAGAAAGGAAAAGAAAATGGAAAAAAAAAACAAAAGCATATGTCATGGGTTAATTTTATTTTTTTTTGCATAAAAAATATAAAAAAATTAAGATCTAAAAGTGTTAGGTATTTCTGCAAAGATATACCCAAAATACTTAGGTCTAGCTGCAACGTTTGACCCAAGAATACTATTTATAATATTAATAATAACATTAAACTTACATAACTTAAGTTTAAGTGAATTTGGATGCAACATCGGACTCCGAAGTATTAAATGTGACTCTGACTATAAGATCGTGTCATAAAAGTGTGATAATTAAATAAATTAATTAAAAAAAAACAAAGAAAAAAACTAATAAGAAGAAAAAAAACTAATGAAGAAAAAAAATCTGAATTAACTAGGTTAACCCTTCAAACCAGGTTAATTCGTCAAAATTAGGATTAACGTCATGAAATTTTAATAACTAAATAGAATAAAATAATTGAAAGGTTTTTCCATAATTAACCGGGTTAACCTGTCAAACCAAGTTAACCTGTCAAGCTCGGGTGATTAGTACTTAAAAGTGTATTTTTTATCAAGGTTTTTTATTATTATTTTATACTTGAAGTATCAATTATTTCTTAACTAAAGCATGTTCCATAAGGTTATGTCATAAAAGTGTGATAATTAAATAGATTAATTAAAAAGAAAAAAACAATGGAAAAAACCAACATGAAGAAAAAAACTAATAAAGAAAAAGAATTTTTTTTGAATTATTTAAGTTAACCCTTCAAACCAGGTTAACCTGTCAAACCTAGAATTCATGTCATGAAAATTTGATAACTAAATAGAAAAATAATTTAACGGATTTACTCATAATTAACTGGGTTAATCCATCAAACTAAGTTAACCCGTCAACCCAGGGTACGTGTCATGATAGTCTGGCAATTAAATAAAAAGAAATTTAACATTAACAAACTAAACTAAACGAAAAAGATTAATTAAAAAATCCGAGTTAACTTGTCAAATTAGATTAACCTATCGAACCCGGAATCCATATCATGAAAATTTGATTACTAAATAAAATTTTTTAACATTAATAAACTAAATCAAACAAAAAAATTCATTAAAAAAATTTAAAAAAGAAGAAGACAGTTCTATAATAATAATAATAATAATATAACAAAGAAGAAGACAGTTCTATAATATAATATAATATAAAAAAACACATAAAGTTATAAAAAACAAAAAAACAAAAATGAAAATAGGAAAAAAAAGGTTAAGAGTTCCCCTGTATACCGTGTGCACAGTGAAACACTGATATATAAAAAACATGGAAACACTACAGAATTTTATCCATGCCTATTACTATTACTAATGAGGGAAAAAAATATGAATTCATTGAGTTAATCTATTAAATTAGGTTAACCCATCAATTTTGGGATTCGCATCATAAAAATTTGATAAATAAATAGAAAAAAATGACAGGTTAAATGAAAAAAAATAATAAACTAAACTAGACAAAAAAAAATTGCTTAAAAAGGAAAAAAGTAAAAAAAACAATTATGGTCTAACTCGTCAAATTAAGTTAGCCCATCAAACCTGAGATCCATATCATGAAAGTTTAATAACTAAATAAAAAAAGTTCACGTTAACAAACTAAACTAAATAAAAGAAAATTCATAAAAAAAAACATAAAGAAAAAAAAACATAAAGGTATAAAAAACAAAAAAAAATAAATATAAACAGAAAAAAAAATTTAAAACAAAAAAAAGTTAAGAGTTTCACTGTAAACACTGATATATTATAATATAGTAACAACTATGTTGAAAAAACAAAAAGGTTATACAGGAAAAAAAATAAAAATAAAAAATTATATAAAAAAATTACAGTGATTTCTTGGTGTATTTTAGAATATTCTACAAGACAAGAATACTCTGATCATCAAATAAAATAACCTAGCAAGGAATTAAAAAAGATCCTAGCAAGGGGAAACATGCATACAAAATCGAGTTTGACGAACACAAACGCGGCTTTGATTTATTAGGTAGACTAAGTGGGCATTTTTGGCTAAGAAACATATCTTATTTATTCAACTTTAGACTTTTGATGTAGATATGTTTATTTCAAGAAAATAATAATAGAAAATTACTCTTATCAAAACTTTCATAATTCCTATTAAAATATTACTATTTACATAACACGTGTAATATTATAAGTTAATTTTTTATATAAAAATTATTAAAAAAGTTAAGATTTAAAAGTGTTAGGTTTTTCTACAAATTTATATCAAAGAGTCTTGTATTTGGCTACAATGCCTTATTTAAGAATAATATATATAATAATATTAAACTTATATGACTCAAGTTTAAATGGATTTGACTGTAATACCAGACTAAATAGTCTTGGATGTGAGTCTAGCTGCAAGGTTTTGTCATAAAAATATGATAATTAAATAGATTAATTAAAAAAATAAAGAAAAAAAAAGAAAAAAAAACCAATAGAAAGGAAAAAACACTAATGAAGAAAAACAAATCTGACTTAATTGTGTTAACCCTTCAAAGTAGGTTAATATGTCAAACTTTGGATTCGTATCGTGAAAGTTTGATAACTAAATAAGAAAAAAATAATTGACGGGTTACCTAGAATTAATTAGGCTAACTCGTTAAATCAGGTTAACCCGTAAAAAAAAAGGGCAAAAACAACAAAAAGAAATTTTTTTTCTCTAATTAGTCAAACCTAAGATAACTAAATAGAAAAAAGGCATCAACAATAACTAAATAGAAAAAAAATCATATTAATGAACTAAATTAAATAAAAAAATATTAAATCAAAATAAAAAATAACAGAAGAAAACCTATAAGAAGAAAAAAACTAATGAAAAAAATCTAAATTATCTGGGTTAACCCGTCAAATTTAAGATCCGTGTCATAAAAATTTGATAAAAAATAAAAAATATTTAATATTAACAAACTAAATAAAAATTTTAATTAAAAAGAAAAAAAGCATAGCCTTTTCACCGTAGACTGGACTGTGCAGTCCACAGGACATAAAAAATGCAAGACAAAAAACTAAAGACATCAGCTTTTCACTATGGACTGCATACAATATAAAAAGATAAAATCGAAAGAAAAAAATAATGAGAAAAGAGAAAAAAAATCTGAATTAACTGGGTTAACTCGCCAAACTTAGGATTCATGTCATGAAAGTGTGATAACTAAATAGAAAAAAGATTTAATATTAATGAACTAAATTAATTAAAAAGGAAAAAGCGTGGAGAAAAAAATCTATAAGAAGAAAAAAACTACTGAAGAAAAAGAAAAAAATATGAAGTAACTGGATTAAATCATCAAACTTGGGATTTATGTCATAAAAACCTGATAATTAAAAAAAAATTAATATTAAGAAACAACAAACTAAAAAAATAAACTAAAGGCATAAGCTTTTTCATTGTGGATTGCACCATGTAATTTAAGGTAAAAAACTTAAAAAGAAAAAAAAATAAAGACATATGCTACCGGTTAATTTTTTTCTTGCATAAATCTATAAATCTCTATAAACCCCTTTAATTGAAATGCAAGCGAGTGTCCTTCCCAAGCTATAACATTACTTTATATATATATATATATATATAAAGCTAAGATCCAAGAATATTAGGTCTTTATGTAAAGATATACCCAAAAGTCTTGGGTCTACCTGCAAAGCTTGATCCAAAAATAATATTAATAATAATATTAAACTTATATGATTTAAGTTTAAATGAGTCTGACTACAATACTGAACTCAAGAGCATTGGACGTGGGTCTAGCTATAAGATCGTGTCATAAAAGCGTGATAATTAAATAAATTCATTAAGAAGAAAAAAACCAAGAGAAAAAAAAAAGCTAATGAAGAAAAAGATTGAGTTAACCCTTTACACCAGGTTAACCTGTCAAACCTGGGATTCACTGCATGAAAGTTTGTTAATTAAATAGAAAAAAATTAACGGGTTTACCCGCAATTAACTGGGTTAACCTGTCAAATCACGTTAACTTGTCAAGTCTGAGATACGTGTCATGAAAGTTTAATAATTAAATAGAAAGAAATTTAATATTAACAAATTAAACTAAATGAAGAAAATTGATTAAAAAGAAAAAAATTAGGTTAACTCACCAAACCAGACTAACCCATTAAACCCAGGATTTGTGTCATGAAAATATGATAATTAAATAAAAAATTTAATATTAACAAACTAAATTAAACAAAATTTTTTATTGAAAACAAAAAAAAAATAAAAAAAGAGAGAGAGTTCAACGTTTATTTACTTTTTAATATATATTATCATACAATATAATGTAATAATCATCATAATTATAAGATACTAATTATCATAATATAACTAGTTAGATAACTCGCACGATACCGCGAGTTAATTTTTTTAAATAAAAAATACCAAGAAAAAGCTAAGATCTAAAACTGTTAGATCTTTCTGCAAAGTTATATCCAATAATCTTGGATTTAGCTGGAACACCTGATCCAAAAGTAATATTTATAATATTAATAATAATATTAAACTTGCATGACCCAGTAGGTCTAGCTGCAATACCAAACTCAGTAGCCTTGGATGCGAGTCTGGCTGCAAGGTCATGTCATAAAATAGTGATAATTAAATAAATTAATTAAAAAAATCAATAAAAAGAAAAAAACTAATGAAGAAAAAGAAAAAAATGAATTAACTGGGTTAACCCGTCAAACCTTGGATTTATGTCATGAAAATTTGATAACTAAAAAGAAAAAAAAAAGACATAAGCCGGTTACTAATGAGGAAAAAGAAAAAAAATCTGAATAAAGTGAGTTAACCCGTCAAACTTGAGATTCGCGTCATGAAAGTTTGATAACTAAATAGAAAAAAATCAACGGGTTAAAAGAAAAAAAAGTAACAAACTAAACTAAACAAAAAAAATTGATTAAAAAGGAAAAAAATTGAAGTTAACTCGTCAAACCAAGTTAATTCATCAAACCCGAGATCTGTGTCATGAAAGTTTGATAACTAAATAATTTTTTTTCATATTCACAAACTAAATTAAATAAAAAAAATTCATTAAAAGAAAAAAAAACACAAAGAAAAAAAGTAAAAATAAAACCCATGAAGGCATAAAAAAGAAAAAAAAAACCTTTCAATTACTAATGAATAAAAAGCGTGGGAAGCTACAGTACTTTCCCCACACCTTTTAATATATTATTAATATATTAATAATGCATAATAATATTGGGGAAAGTCTAAAAGGCATGGGAAACCTATAGTAGTTTTCCCACACCTTTTAGAATATAACGAGATGATATGCCTACTACCTTATTAAACAAATGTACTTAATAATATTATATTTATGAATCAGTGCTAAATAAATAATAGAAACTAAAGGTATGATGAAACAAATATTTTATGATGAAAAAAATTTTGTGTTGGTGATATAAAACTTAGATACAAAACAAAATAATTTGTAGCAATGTACAGTGTTTTATGAGAAAAGATAAAGTATTTTCATCACATGATTTAGTTTTTTTGCTAATAAAAAATAAAAAAATACAAAGTTAAATTCTCTAACAACTTAATATTAAAAAAAAACCAACAAAGATAATTTTGAAAGGAAAAAAACCCATGACGAAAAATATTGTAGCAATTGATAATATTTTGCAAGGAAAACTATAGTACTTTTCCCAATAAAATAAAAAAATAAAATTATTTAGAGAAATATTATAGTAATCCACAATGTTTTGTGAGAAAAACCACAACACTTCCCTCGTATGATTTGACTTTATTGTAATTATAATTTTTAATCAACTCAATATTTTTTAAAAAAAATTGATAAAGATAATTTTGAAAAAAATCATAAAACAAATCATACGGGAAAATATAGCAACAATTCACAGTGTTTTAAAGAAAAAAATTATAAAGCCACATCCTTAATCAACTCAATATTAAAAAAAATTAACAGAGCTAATTTTATATAAAAAAACAAAACAAACATTAGAAAAGAGGAAAAAATCATATGCAGAGACACTGTAGCAATTCACAATGTTTTGTGATAAAAGCTATAATACCTCCCCACATGATTTAGCCTTATTTGTAATAACTTGTAATTATAATTTTCAAACAACTCAATATTAAAATAATAAAATTGACAAAGATAATTTGAAAAAAATTATATAAAAAAAATCATACGGAGAGACACTATAGTAATTCACAATGTTTCGTGAGGAAAGCTACAATGCTTTCCCCATATGATTAAGTTTTATTACGAAGTTAAATTCTAACCAATCAGTATTAA
>NW_011501378.1:19150-23947 GCF_000495115.2 Populus euphratica | reverse complement strand
AAAAACACCGCAGCAATTCACAGTATTTTATTTATAAAATTTTAACCATGTCAATTTTTAAAAGTAAAATCAATAAAAAAAATTTAAAAAAATGAAAAAATTAAAAAAATAGAAATTAAAAAAAAGGTAATTTTGGAAAAAAACAAGAAAAGGAAAAAAATTAAAAAAATACAAAAAGAAGAAGAATGTATTATAAATTACTATTATAATTTATCGTGCATTGTACGCGGGGAATAATAATTCCCCCATCATTTAAAGTATTGTATAATAATTATTATAATATAATATATTAATAATGTATATTAATATTGAGGAAAGTCTAAAAGGCACGGAGAAAACTAGACTACTTTCCCACGTCTAAAATGTTATAATAATAATAATAATAATAATAATTGTCTGGTTGCTTCCTTCAAACAATGACTAACGTACTCTATTAAAAATATCATCCGAACCCGAGCCACAAGTTATGCTACAGTTTCCACCTACAGATAAAATTAGCCTTTAAATTCACGTGATAAAAGATTGATGTCTTTTAGTATCGAGTGTAATTTCACCTCCATTGTTTCCAAAACTTGCAAAGCATTTCTTCCTTATCATTAATAGTTTACCTGAGAGAAAATATGGCTGAGGAGATTTGGAAGAGGGTTGGTTCACGTGCTGCTCGTGCAGCTCAGAGGATCAATATTGCGTGGGGATTTAAGGGAGAGCTGGAAAAGCTGAAGTTGAAATATAGCACTATTCAGGCAGTGCTACAAGATGCAGAAAAAAGACAAGTTACGGATGCAGACTCGAGGGTTTGGTTGGATAAGCTTCGAGACATAGCTTACCAAGCTGAAGATGTGCTGGATGAGCTTGATTATGAGATTATTCAACGGAAGCTGGAGACTCAAAACAGTATGAAAGGGAAGGTATGTAGCTTCTTCTCTCTCTCCAACCCAATGGCAATTTGTCTGAGGTTGGCCGCAGAACTTCAAAAGATCAACGAGTCCCTCGATGAGCTTCAAGAAACAGCAACTTCGTATGGGCTTAGAGTTCTATCTGCAGATACAACCCCTCAACTGACAGACTCTTTCTTATGCAGCTCAGAAGATGTCAAAGGAAGGGGGGATGATGTCTCTAAAATTATTAACTTGTTGATTAGTTCTTGCAGCCAACAAGTTCTTTCTGTCATTCCTATAGTGGGAATGGCCGGGCTCGGAAAGACTACTGTAGCAAAAATGGTGCACCGAGAAGTTATAGATAGAAAACTTTTTGATGTAACATTTTGGATTTGTGTTTCTGATAGTTTTGACGATAAAAGGATTTTACGAGAAATGCTTCTAACTCTTGATGAAAACACTTCTGGGATAACTGAAATGGATGCAATAATGACACATCTTCGAGAAGAGTTAGAGACTAAAACATTTCTTCTCGTACTTGATGATGTGTGGAACGAAGAACATGGGGAGTGGGAGATTTTAAGGGATTGTCTATTAAAAATTAGTGGTAATAATAGGAATGTTGTTGTTGTTACTACTCGTAGTAGACTAACAGCATCAATAATGGAGAGTCAGACTGCATGTAGTCATGAGCTGAAACAACTGTCAAATAATGAATGTTGGTCAATTATTAGGGAAATAGTGTCTAGAAATGGAGGAGAGTCGATTCCTTCAGAATTGGAGGCTATCGGAATAGATATTGCAAAAAAGTGTGGGGGAGTGCCATTAGCTGCTAGATTTTTTGGGACGATTTTGCTTTATGAAAAGGACAAGGATAAATGGAGTTCAATAAGAGACAGTGATGCTGTTGAGATGTCAAGACACTATGATCGAGTTTTACGTATTTTGAAATTAAGTTTCGATCATTTGCCTTCTCCTTCTCTGCAACGCTGTTTTTCTTATTGTTCTATTTTTCCTAAAGATTTTGAGATTGAAAAGGAGAAACTGATTCAGCTTTGGATGGCTGAAGGGTTGCTCGAGTCATCAGTTCGTGGGGAGATGGAAGATATAGGTGATAGAAACTTTAATGACCTGCTTGCACGTTCGTTTTTCCAAGATATCCAAACGGATGAGCTTGGGAATGTAATCTGTTGCAAGATGCCCAATCTTGTGCACGATCTAGCTTTGATGGTGACAAAATCGGAGACAGTGATTCAGAAGCCTGGCTCAGCTATATATGGTACATTTATCAGACATCTAAATCTCATTTCTTCTGATGAGAGAAATGAACCAGCATTTCTAATGTATGGTGGTAGAAAATTGCGTACATTATTCTCAAGATCCCTTAACAAGTCTTGGGAATTTAGAGGTTTGCGAAGTCTGACCTTGAATGGTGCTCGTATGACAGAGTTGCCAGATTCAATTTGCAGGCTGAAACATTTGAGGTATCTCGACGTTTCACGAACAGATATCAAAGCGCTTCCAAAATCCATCACGAAGCTCTATCATTTGCAAACCTTAAGATTCAGCGACTGCCGATCACTGATAAAGCTTCCCAACAAAATGGAATATTTGGTAAGCTTGAGACATGTTGACTTTAGTCATACGCCAGCTGATGTTGGATGCTTAACTGGTCTTCGATCACTGCCATTTTTTGAAGTGGGGCAGGATAAGGGCCACAAAATTGAAGAACTGGGATGCTTGAAGGAACTAAGAGGGAAGTTGAGAATAGTCAATCTGGAGCATGTAAGAGACAAAGAAGAAGCCAAGGGAGCAAACCTGTCTGGAAAAGGAAATATGAACACATTGGTATTGGTATGGAGTTCAGAAAGAGAAAGCAGCAGTTCCAGCATCAATTACAAGGATGTGTTGGAAGGCCTCCAGCCTCACCCAGACACACGAAGCTTAGAGATTGAGAATTATCAGGGAGATGAATTCCCACAATGGATTATGATGCCAACACTCAATAATTTGGTGGTGCTGAAATTGAAAGGCTGTAAAAAACTTCCTCCAGCAGTACATCTTTCTCATCTTGAAATTCTTGAGATAGAAGGAATGGATGGTGTGAAAATAATAGGTCAGGAGTTTTATAGCAGTGGTGGAAGTGGAACGAATCCAATATTCCCGATATTAAAAAGATTGTCTGTAATGGGCATGCGTAGTCTAGTGGAATGGATGATACCTGCAGCTATAGCTGGTGGAGTACAAGTAGTATTTCCTTGCCTCGAAGAGTTGTACATTGAACGATGTCCAAAGTTGGAAAGCATCCCATCCATGAGCCATCTTTCATCAAAACTTGTAAGATTGACAATCAGAGACTGTAATGCATTGAGTCATATAACTGGTGAATTTCATGCCTCTGCGACATCTCTAAAATATTTAACCATAATGCGTTGTTCCAATCTGGCATCCATTCCAAGCCTTCAAAGCTGCATAGCTCTGGAGGCGTTGTCTATTTCTACATGCTACAATCTGGTATCTTCTATTATTCTAGAATCGTGTTCTCTTGTAAGTGTATTCATTGGTTGGTGTGGAAAAGCAAGTGTTCGAATTAGTTGGCCACTATCCTACGCAAATATGAAGGAATTGAACATCGAGATCTGCGGGAAGTTTTTCTTTGATGATTTACATGGAGGAAAAGTGTGGCCTTCTCGTTTTCAATCACTAGTCATTAGATGTTGTGATCAATTCAAGTCTGTTCCTGATGGTTTAAAAAGAAGACTGCATTCTCTTGTTCGATTAGATATCAGCTGGTGTCGAAATTTAAGTCACATTCCGGAAGATTTCTTTCGCGGCCTAAACCAATTGAAGGGGTTGAAAATTGGTGGTTTCTCGCAGGAATTGGAGGCATTTCCTGGAATGGATTCAATCCAACACCTAGGTGGCTCCCTTGAAGAGCTTAAGATAATTGGGTGGAAGAAACTGAAGAGTCTACCACATCAACTTCAACACCTCACCTCCCTTACGAAATTAAAGATCTATGGTTTCAACGGAGAGGGATTTGAGGAAGCATTGCCAGATTGGTTGGCCAACCTTTCTTCCCTTCAAGAGCTTACAATTTGGGAATGTCAGAATCTCAAGTATCTGTCAAGTTCAACAGCCAAGCAAAGCCTCTCCAAACTAACACGTCTGATAATTAGGAGCTGTTCGCTTTTGAAGCGAAATTGCACGGAGGGCAGTGGGTCTGAGTGGCCCAAGATTTCTCATATCCCACATATCGATTTACCATAGTGAGGTAAGTTTGAATTTCTATAAATCTGGCTGTCTTTAATTATATTTATTTATATTAAATTTAATTCGTTTAATTTCTTTCTTTTTCATTGCATTGATTAATTGCTTGCACAACAAATTTTCTAGGAATAAGTGCAACTCACCCAATTAAATAAATAGTAAGGAGCGCAATCTTACTACCAATTTCCTCAGGTTGGTTCTTTTTTCAAACTTCTTGGGTTCATATGGACTGTCCAATCATTTTTTTTTTCTAATTTTTTGTTTCAATTTTTCTGTTCATCTGATTTTTTATGTTTTTGTGTAAGGTCCCTTTTCTATGCAAAGCTGATAATAATTGATTCCTATCTTTATAATTTAATTGAATAATTTCAAGCTTCAACTCAGCTGGATTTTTTGCTGGCTTAATCTTTAGCAGAAACGGCAGATGAAGATCTAGTGCAAAACTAACAAGGGCTCCGTGCTGCGCAGCCAGCCCCTAGCTTTGATTTCTGACAGGTATTTGGTTGTTTGCATCTTTCCATTAAAATCCAATCTCCATAGTTATGGTGATATTGTACGTGATTATTGTTATCATTACTAGTATATTTTAAGGAGAAACACAGTTTCTTGTTCAGTCAACCAAACAAGAGCGGGTCATTTCACGAGCAAC
>NW_011501378.1:13607-19094 GCF_000495115.2 Populus euphratica | reverse complement strand
GAGCGGTTCCTTTCACGAGCAACCAATCAAGAAACCTTCAATTGTGCATCCCTCTGACATTTTAAGGAAACATCTCAGCCTGTAGAAGGGTTTAATCATCTGGGGGTGTTTGGTAAGTCTCAAGCATTTGAAGATATGGATTAGTGCTGCCAATTATTCAACTTTGCTGCATTAATTGCATTGCTAATGTTAGTGATCGTCCTTTTCTTCCAATAAGATTGCACAGAATAGTTTGGAAGCTTCTGGTGGACCAAATGGTGGAGGATGGTCTTTTATGGTGATCCTTTATGAGGTAAACATGTAACCAGAACATTAATCTATTAGCAGTTTTGAAGTGTATACTTGCGTTTCTTTTTGTTAGGCAAAAAGGTTGTGATTATCAAGACTGGTGGAAAGTTAGGGAAATTTTTGGTTTGAACACTTTAGTGATTTATAAACATGTTGGGTTTGAACTAATTGTCTTCGGTATTTTGACAACTTCTATTCAACTTTTGTTTCAATTCATTAGCGAGGCTTGCTTTGCTAAGCATAAACTCATGCAGATTATACAATGAATCAGCCTCTCACATGTCCTACTTTCCTGCACTTTTAGACTTCTACTTCATTTCACTAGCTGCAATTCTGAATCCAAGAGGTTTTTTCTTATTCAGATGGATTACTAGCTCAACCAGGTGAAAGCATTTTGGGGCCGGCAAGGACAAGGGGAGGAACCTTATGTAGGGGACTCGGACTGGATAAAGCAAGAGCAGCTTTTTGTTAGTAGCTGAAAGACGGAGACCAGAACTAGATGCCAAAGAAGCCCAAAAATCAGGGCTACGTTTTCAGAAATGCGAGTTGGAAAAGGTTAAGGGGACAAAGTCTTCTTGAGCTCGTTCAACAATGAGTTAATATTTATGCTTATCAGTGCAAGCTCTGCTCATTAATCCAGCATGGGGTTTTGCAGGAGGAGATACGTGCAATTCTTTTGAGTTTTGCTGAACCAGGAGTTCTTGTTGTGGGATTATGTGGACAAAGAAACAATGCTTCCAACTAACTCTAGCAACTCAGAGATTCAGTGTGATGAAGGATTTGCTGCTGTTATTTGAAACAACTTCTGCTTTGAATGCTCACTAAGCTGGGTTTTTTTACACAAGAAGCAGAAGAATAGGACGCACATTGCTTCATTTGACCAGCTCAGTTTCAAGCGAGTTACAAAGACTCTTCTCTGCTCAACTGACCAGGATGCTATTAGGCCTCTGAATAAGCATTTGGTTTTTTGCATATTTCTATGAAAATCCACACTCCATGATATTGTATGTAATTATATTTTCAAGAGAAAAATACTTTCGTGTTCAGTCAACCAAACAAGAGTGGTTCATTTCACTAGCAATCGCAAAAGCATAATAGAATTTTTCTCAGAGGTGCCCATGTTTCTCCTGATTCTAGGTCCTGGAAATAGCAATCGTCATCCATCAAGAAAACTGTCAGCACACACCTTCCTTTAACTTGTGCTTCTCTCTGGCACTTTAAGGAAAGATCTCAGCCCACATTCCATAAGGGTTTGATTATCTTCAGGTATTTGATAGGTGTCATGGGTTTGGAGATATGGATCATATTTCTGTGTGAATTCCATTGCTAAAATTAGTCTCGGTCATTCCTTTCAACCACAGAATAGTACGGAAGGTGCAGGTAGACCAACTGATGGCAGACGGTCTTTGGTTTGAGGCAAGCATATAACCAGAAATTGACAATGTCTTAAAATCCTTTCCAACTTCATTTTACACCCCAGTTTAATAAATCTTTGTCAATCCTTCCAAGTATCTGGATTTTCATGAACCACATCCAGTGAGCTTGTCTTGAATATGAAGTTTGGATGGGGAAATGGGTTGTTGAGCTGTCTTAGGAGTTGGGCTCTGTTAGGATCTTTGTTTTGCAAGATGGCTTAACTGGTAAGATGAAGTTATGTGTTGACTGTTTTCCTTCTCTTTGGCAGAGAGGAAAATCTGCAAACTGGCCATTACCTAAACGTTCCTCGATGGATGACCAAGGAATCGATGGATTCCAAATCCACCACTTCTGATCTTAGAAAGGTATATTTTCTTTGCTACATGTTTTTAAGATTTTATCTAAGCACTGAACAGTAGAAGTATTATGCGTGTCTTCGTGATATACAGAAGGGAGGATTTTCAGATGCTTTGAGAAACTTTTCTCACCTGTTTCACTTCCCTTTAGATGCCAGATGTTCTGTAATCAGCGCTTAAGTGATCAAAACAAGATGAGAAATCTGGAATTGGATTCAGTGAGGTGTGTTTCTTAAATTTCTACCTCTTTAACATGCTTATTGATTAAGGAAGAAAATTGTTTTAGATTATTTTAACAACTTTATAATGTGACGGGATATGCATATTCTTCCCATTCTAAATGTCATCCGTTCCTATTCCACTAGCTGATTGCATGGTGTCATGCTGGTTTCTGGGTTCTTCATAACTGCATATAGTTCCAAACTTGTTTCCTTTTACAATTCTATTTACAGTTATGGATCATATCCATAAGCTGAGGGATTTTTTAATCACACACAGGCTTTTTGGGTTTTCCATGCATATGCTATTTACAAAAAATTTCTTCGAAAGATGCAGATGCTAATTATTTTAATTATGACATTCAACCCTTTAGGTGCCTTGCTACTGATTTTAACTATCACGTTGCAATCATCTGTCTCACCAGAGTTTCTATTCCTTCTGTTTCATTTCAAAAATTGGCAGGCTGGCTTGATCTTCAACAGACAAGGTAGGTGAAGATGCAGTGCAGTCTCTGTAGCAAAGATAAGGTCTCTGGATTCTTTCCATCTATTTCAATAGAAAACTGTCCATCCTTCTCGCAGTAGAGATTGTAAAAAGAGAAAATGGTGTATATATATTTTTACATTTACTTCATGTCTAGTATAGTATAGTATATATTAATGTCTTTTCATTGATCTTATTGCAGCAATGTAAAATGTCTTCTTGTAGTACTTCAAATACTGATACTTCATCAGCCCAATCATCTCGTCCCATCAGCATTTTATTCAAATTTTGCTTGGACATGGAAAAGCTCAATATGTTCATTGTACCAAATTAAAGGTGTTGACAAGGATGCATCTATACGTGTTACATTGGTTTCCAATGTGCTTTTACATCTAACATGACTATAATATTATGAAATCTTGAACTTTTTAATAATAATTAAATTGTTTGTGATGAAACATCTATTAAAATAATAGGATTTGAAATTGTAATTAGTTAATTGTTTTGTCCCCTCGACTTCTAGTGTGCTTAGTTACCTTTGTTAAATTGTGCTGAAGTGTTGGTCAATTAATTTCTTTTGTTAGCATGTTGTTTTTTTATCTTTTATTTTGTTAAACTTTTTAGCAAAGTGGATTGATGAAAACAATTTGCTGATTTATAGTGTGTACTTGTGTTATTATTATTATTTTTCTAGATTAATCCGAGTTAATCTAGATGATAATATAATTAGCTAGCCAGGTGAATTTTCAAATGGATTTAATAATTATGATACTAATTCCCTCCTCCCCTCTCCCAAAATGAATGAAATGGTGGCATTCATAGCGATGGCTCAAAGCTCGCTCAAAATTCTCTCTCAACACTATTGTTCTTCTTCAGAAGATTTTCTGCTAAAGTCTTTGTCAAAGGTAGTTTCCTCTCTTCTCACAAAATTTTAGCTAAAGTTGTTGGCAAGAATACAAATTTTGTAACACCCACCACACATTTAGCATCCATTTCTTGATACCAACAAGTCCAGTCAATTTATTAAAGAAGGCCCAAAAACTTTAACCCACATTTGTGATTAATTTTGTGGGAAAAAATAGTTTTGTTTTTCTAAATTTAAAAATATATCCAGCCTTGTTTTCTGCTTTCCATTTGTCATATAAAGAAGAAAGATTTGGAATTTCTTGCTTCTACTCCATGTCTGCTGGGTCTGCACAACCCAGTTTTCTTACAGGTCTGATCTCATTACTGTCCCGTCCCACATGTCTTGGGGATTTGCCGGGTTAATACACTTCTTGCTTAGCCTGGCTTGCAACGCATGGGCTACAAGCCCTGAGTTTTTACACCTCAGGTACAGCGTAAAAGTCCCTTCAGGCGTGCATATCAGAATTACTGGCTTGTTTCTGAACAAACTTTAAGGAGTTCGTTTGTTTGTTCTAAATGATGGCTTCAAGACTGAATTACTGCTAGGTTTATCCAATTTAATAAATAATTACCGTAGGAAACTGCTCCAAAACTTTATAGGAAATTTAAATAACGAAATCATGGTGCTGATGCCACAAATACAGATTATCCTCTACAAAAAAAATGCTGGCTATAGTCTATGGTTTAAAATATCCTTCACCAAAACTTTTCTTCAAACTATGTTAACAAATCTCAACTCATTCCAGCACCATAATTGTTTTTTAAAAAAATCCGCCTAGGACCAAAATTAAACTGATCCCTCGTGATTCTGACCTAATCAGACAACGCACAACTAGTAAACAACACAAACTCCTCCATGGCAAAGGTTACATTCTATGCTACATGTGATGCTCTTCAGCAACAAGGATAAACAGCTTCGGTGCACATATCCAGCTTCTTTTGTCATGCTGCTTTCACCTAAGAGAATATCGTCATTCATCATGCCGCTTTCACCTTCCGAGAGGGAGGCCGTCGGAATAAACTTATGAGATCATCAAGACCCTGTTAAACAGCATAATTGGCAATTCAGCAATTTTAGTTCAGTTTTTTTCATGTAGGATTTTGAAGGTATAGCAAAAAAAAAATGTACAAACAAGAAGTTTTGAAAGCTTCTTATAAAGATAAGTGGGGTTACCCTTGTTGTGATGACAAGAAAAGTGAAAAGTATAATCAAATATGATCCTAGCACCAGAAGCAACAGCAAGTCGAATGTTACACTAGCAACCTGTAACAGCACATTTGAGTTGATTATCATTCAACCCAGTAGAGTAATTAACAGTTTAATTCGTAAAAGAGAATAGCATGAAAATAAAATACATCTCAAAAGTCAAGAGAAATAAAAATGTAATTGTCATCTAGAGAAATAAAAAAAAGAACCTGGTATATGTTTAGTTTAGCTTTAGTTGAGTCATATATTCTGAACATCCCATCGAGCACCTCATGTTGCACATTTACTTCATGAGTATGATCTTCTAGTTCCTGCAGAAGGATAGAAACACATTAAGTAAAAAACTAAAAAAAGTATATTATGTTACCTTTAGAGTGTTAAGCAGCCCCAGCCTAATAAAACCCCAAAACCAAATCAAATTTCTTTGTGGGGAAAAAAATAAAAATAACAAGTCCTTTCCAATTTCCAACATAGTATCATCAATCAGCTCTTAAGCACCAGGTGCCAGACAGACAGGTTTTCATACAGCATATGCCATGTTTTGGATAAATCAATCAGATTCCAGAAGTCAGCATCAAGGGGGGGGGTTGCAGGCGGCAAAAGAAAAGCTTA
>NW_011501378.1:0-10049 GCF_000495115.2 Populus euphratica | reverse complement strand
GTGACAAGGATGAAGACAAGAGCGATCATTGAGTAGATTGATTCTAGCATTTGACGCTCTCGCTGTTTCCTTGACGACATCGTTTTTTGGATCGGATCAGTTCTAGGGTTTCAGCAACTGATCGATCCGTAGAGAAAAATCAGAATATCTGGCAGGGGTAGTGAAGGAGAGCCAGGTCTGTCTACTTGCTTTCCTGATTTGCTTAAGACGAAGTTCGATTAGTCCCTCGACTATTGTTTTTTTCTTGAAGAAGTCTCCTATCTATCAGTTTTCTCAATTGGGACCTCCGTCGACATACGTTAATAACTTTTGAAAACAATTGAGGATGATGTTAAACTCTTTGTGTGTGTGTTACTTTTTATGGAAAAGTATTCTATTATTTCTTTCTATGTAAGATTAGTTAAAATAAATAATTATGTGATTAAAATAGTTTTATATTTGGATTACACGTGTTATTATGTATATTAAATGAGAGGAAATGTAAGCTTTTTGTTACATCTATGTGTTTTTATAAAACAGTGCATATGTTTTGATAAAAAAAATAATTAAAAATAAATCAATTCAATATTTTTTTAGATTTTTTCAATTATATTAAAATGTTTATATTAGAAACATTAAAGAGGATTAAATTTAATGTTTCTGTGACCCAAATGCAATACAAAGTCGTTACCAAATTGGAAAATGCGTGGGTAACTCGTGCGTTATTTAATGTCACCTCCAATTATATTGATAGAAGGATTTGATTGAGAAAAGGTAAACAATAGAGGAGCTAATTTATAGAATTGGTATTTAGAGGACTCAATTTGTAAACTATATACAGTAGAGGGATTGATGAGAGTTTTGCGAGGAAAAATGGAAAAAATTGACGTGTCCAGTTAGTAAACACGAACAAAAAATATATCCAATTTCAGCATTTAACACATAAAATCACATAAACTAGCTGGGTTTTTTTTGGAATTAGTGTATGGTGATTTTTTAAAAAAATATTTTTTATTTTAAAATATATTAAAAAAAAATATTTTCAATAATAACATATTAAAATTATTCAAAAATATTAAAAAGAAAAATTAAAATGCACTTTTCCGCAGCAAAGACAAACAAGCTGCAACAAGCATTAAAAAAGTGTGCACAGGTTGACAGATGAAGTTACAAGGCTGGAGCAGCAATTCTGGAGGCGATTTATGGCAGAAGACTTGCTTCCTTCACAAGCAAACATTGAACTATCTTGTTTGCTTACATGCATGCTGGGGAAAAACTGGCTAGGACAGTGATCAACGTCTTAATTTCTTGCTTGCCTACAAATTATTAGATATTATCGGTGTATAATATATATATAAAAATGAAATCTACTATGCATGCGGATCTGCTTTCATTCGAATGCTTGCTGGCAATCACGAAACGTTAATATCAGGTGATGGCAACTACATGATTTTTTACATGAAAGTGTTAGGCAAACCCATTAAACAGAAATTAGATGATTTTGTATGTACGATCTAATCAAAACATCTTCTTGACAGCAACAATTTCATTATAATAAGTATAGACTCGCACAAGAATTTCCACCAGCAAGCTTTGCACAAGCTTAATCTACAAAACCAAGCAGTTTGCATTTCGAGAGTAACCCTTTGGGTGGTTTTATCTGCGGGAATATTCAACACAGGTACGCAAAGTGAGGTTCCAGAAAATTGAAGTCGTTTTTGAAGTAAGATTTATAATCGGTTAATTTTAATAATTTGATGTATTATTTTTAATCTAAGTGACTGGAAGTGATACTTAGTAAATCAAGATGGCTAATGACTAATATTTATAAAAAAATATTATTTAATAAATTTTAAAACTCTTTGATGCAGTAAATGTTATTTTGAGAAAAAAACCATAATATTTTAGAGAACTTTTTTTTTAATAAATATACAATAAAAATAAAAATTATAAATATTTACGGTTAAAGGATCCATATGAAATTATAGTTCATAAATCTTTTTTTTAGAGAGAGGATGGATCTTTTTACACTATTAATAAGAAATAATTATTTCTTAAATATTATTAATTTAATAAAAAAAATTGAATTCTTAAAACTTTTATATAGTGTCCAGGTATTAATATATTTGACTATAATATTTTATGTTAAAGATCATAAAAATAAATAAATGAAATTTTATAAGTTAATATGAGGTTTAAAAAGTTTTTCAATTCTATATATATTTGGGTTTAGTAAGATGTTTAGCTATAAAATATTAAGTCTAATAATTTATTATATATATATATATATATATAAAAGCTTAGCGACATAATTCAATAATATTAAATTATCACCTATTTTTTACTTTTTTATATATAAAAATAACATATATAAAATATGATGAACTGAAACTGTATGGCTACCAAGTTCTTTGGGAAGCATTGCACTCTGCTATGAAATGATTTAGTGTGGATGGGTCATACACTTTTGATAATACTTGAATGGATAACTTAGTCACTTGGTACTTGCCCGCTATATGGCAAGACAAGTTTCAGGTCATCGTTGTCTCTGTATGCTTGCACTGGAGCAGCAGTTTTGTATACAAACACCCCCACACATAGCAGGCACAAGCTGTGAAATAACAAAAGAACGATGGACAATTAAGAATCAACTCACTTCTTTCTTTCGTTCCTATGGGTAAAAGTAGCCTAGCTACCGCCCCTTGAATTCGAGAACTTCAAACCCAGTGCAAGTAGATTTGCTAGCTTTTCGTAAAAGTCTTCAGTTTAGTGCCAAGAGTTCTCTTAAGCTATGTGGCCCCGATGAAGTACGAACAGATTCCAAACAATTTTTTCTTCATCTCCAACAGCATTTGGGAACATTTTTCAAGAGTGCAATAAAACGGCAAAAGAAATGGTTTCAACGAATACCTGGAAATCAAAAGGATCATTGGCAAAATATTGATGAGACATGAATTGCAGCCGGTATCACAAGCCTCGGAGATGAAAGCGCAATATCGCTTCCCTTAATTGATTTCTCCGGTGAGTCCCTAAGATCCCCACTTCCTACCCCAATCATGAGATCAAAAGTAGCTGTTGACTTACACAAAAGAAGAGAGTGCATGATCACTCAATCAAAGAAATGACTGCAGTTTTTCATTATACTTCTTTTGCCTGAAAATCGAAGGAACCTTTCCCCTCGAGAGATTGTCTACTTGTTGTTATAAGAGTTGAAGGTATAAGCAAGCTCATTCATTAGAAAACAAGAAATGAAAAAAGACAACCGCAATGACCAGCAACATCAAATAGACGACAGTTCATGAATCAAAAAGAGCTGAAACAAAAGAAAGAAAATCCATATACCAATGATCAAGGTGAGTTAGATTCTCTACAGGCCACTTGAACTCAGAAAAGAAACCAACTTTAACACCAGAAGCATTACAGAACACAGTGACATAAGCCTGAATTCAATTCAATATCTGTCGAACCTGTCAACAACAAGTCTCGTATTTCTCAGAGTAAACAAGAGTAGCAAAATGGGCCTAAGAAATAAAGAATATCGATCCTTCCATGTTACAAAATAAAAAAATTGTATTAACAACAAAATTTTATCATTTACTAGTGATGGTCCATATGATCCTTTATGAAGAATGGAAATTTGCATAGAAGACAGAGAGGAAGCCTACATGGCTGAGTGCTAGCTCTCAACACTGAGACTGAAAGTGGGGTTCTCTTGAAAAGAAGAGGTCTTGGAGACAATTTTGGAAATGGGGTGAACCAAGCAACGTTAGATAGTGTATCAATTTGAGAATTGTTAGCAGCTAGCTACTCTGTTATTACGGTGGCCATTTCTTTTTGAGGAGTTGATATGGAGAGAAATCTCTCTTTTTGTGTAGTTAATTTGATAGAAGATGGGATGATTTTTTTTGTTTTTTGTTTTTTCTGTTTCCGTCTTGTTATATACAAGTTTGAGCTCTTTCATAATGTATATATAATGAGGTGATGATTGTTTTTAAATTGTGTTTTTTATTCAAAAATATATTAAAATAATATTTTTTTTTATTTTTAAAAATTTATTTTTGATATTAATATATTAAAAAAAATTAAAAAAAATTCAAAAGTTTTTTTTCACCGGAAAAACAAAAAAAGCCTTTGTGTGTTTTAAGATTGTGGTGTGTAATGCTATTTAAAATAATATTTTTTAAAAAAAAATATTAAAATAAATATTTTTATTTTTTTTGTTTTTAACTTTTAATACTTCAAAATCATTAAAGCATTAAGAAAGATAGTTAATTTGATAATTTTTTAAGCTAAAAATATTTTAAAAAAACATATTAAAACAAAAGCAAAAACACTTTCAAACCCCCTACCAATTATCATTAATAGCAGTTTGATGTTAATCAACCTAATGATATACCAATACTTGTTCTAGGTTGGGTCTTATATCAGACCAAATATTGACTCAACATCAAGACCCAATCACTCTGCATTTTAACTGTCATTTCTTGCAATTTTATTTAATGATTATCACCTTCATCCTGTCATCAATTTTACATTCTTTTTAATTTAAAATAAAAATAAAAATCATGATTAAAATAAAGTATTTTTAGAGTAAAAAACTACTGAGATGATGATGGTTTATAATTAATGTCAAGGAATTATTTGATTTTTTCTAAATTAGAAGTGCTAATGAATTGGTTTTAACAAATCTCGAATGATAAGTTCTCATCAATTCAATTCTTAAAGACTAATAATGTAAAATACAAAGAAAAAAAACATACTCAAGGCCTAGGCTCTGATTTCTATACACTTGTTATAAAATACTTATAAAAAATTGAAGAACATTCTTGATCTTCGTTCAACCTATGCTAGCCATGGATTTCCCTGCTGCTTTATTTAAAAAAGAATGAACAAGTAAATTACTAATTTTTCCAGTTATTGTAAGAAAATATTTTCCTATATATATATATGACTTTTTAAGAAAGTAATTTAGTTTTTATGTATAAAAGCTGATTCAAGATCCTTTTATATTGAAAAGGGTTTATATAAACAAACAAAAAATATTAATTGATGAAAAAAAAATCTTTTTTCTTTTTGTTTTAATAAAAAGGGAAGATCTTGCAACAAATCGAAAACTTTAAGGTTTATGTTGTAAGATGTTGAGGACTACAAGAGTCGAAGTGTACAAAAATAAAAATCCATGCTTTTACATTATAAAAAGAAGGGCACACAGCCTTGAAGGCTTAAACCCGCTTCTGCTCTGCTAAAAAAAACCTAAACTAAGGACAGTCTGTAGCCAGAGAGAGAGCGACAAGGCTAGAGAGTGAGAGAGAAGGTGAGTTGGAGAAGATGAATATCGAAGAGGTACAGTCCACTGCCAAGAAACAGAGAATAGCTACGCACACTCACATCAGAGGCCTTGGCCTTGAGGTATGTGAACACTTCCCCTCTTTCTTTTAGGGTTTAGGGTTTTTTAAAACTTTTCTTTTTTTCTTCTTTTAAGTGGAAATGGGTCATTTCTTAGTTAGATATGTGCCAGAAATAAAAAATATTTTCAAGAATTGGTTTCTTTATGGCCGAGGTGACTGTGTTGTTTCTTGCTATGTTCCTCTGCAGCCTAGTGGAAGAGCCATTGATATGGCTGCTGGATTTGTGGGTCAGAAAGAGGCTAGAGAAGCAGCTGGGCTTGTAGTCGATATGATAAAGCAGAAGAAGATGGCTGGCCGTGCACTCCTCTTAGCTGGGCCTCCTGGAACTGGAAAGACAGCTTTGGCTCTTGGAGTTTCCCAGGAACTTGGAACTAAGGTAGAACTTACAATTTTTGAGTTCTCTTATTTTTCAAGTTGTCCCTCCAATGTCTTATGTTTTATTTTTTTAATGATGTTGTTGAACGTGGTCTTGATTTTAAATAGTTGGTAGTCTTTTGAGTTCGTATGATACAAATTTTGCTTGTTTTTTGCAGGTTCCATTTTGTCCAATGGTTGGTTCAGAAGTATACTCATCTGAAGTTAAGAAAACTGAGGTATTGATGGAAAATTTTCGAAGGGCTATTGGTCTACGTATCAAGGAGAATAAAGAGGTCTACGAGGGAGAGGCAAGTTATATTCACTCTATTTTTTCAACTGATGATTATCTCATAATCTTTTGTCCATATTCAAATTGGTCCCTGATGCTGATGTTTTGGTATTGATGTTTCAGGTGACTGAACTTTCTCCAGAAGAAACTGAAAGTTTAACTGGTGGCTACGGTAAAAGCATTGGTAGTGTAATTATTGGGCTAAAAACCATCAAAGGAACAAAGCAACTACGATTGGAAGCCAGTATTTATGATGCCTTGATCAAGGAGAAGGTAAGCCCTTTTAATTCTTTGTTTCAAAAATTCTTAAGCACGTACCTGTGTGCTTTCAACTTGTGTGCTTTAGAACTATTTGAGAGCTGGTGCAGAAACAGAAGTCATCGCTTATTCTTATTCTATAATATAAAGGGACTTGTACATTTTGATTACTTGTTTATTCTCTTGGGTTCTCACCTGCGAAGATTTTTAAATTCTCACTGCTTGTCGTTTTAACCTGATCTTTTGTGATATCGAAATTGTAACTTGTACAATATGATTTTCAGGTAGCTGTGGGAGATGTTATATACATTGAAGCAAATAGTGGAGCAGTCAAAAGAGTGGGTCGAAGTGATGCTTTTGCTACAGAATTCGACCTTGAAGCTGAGGAGTATGTCCCGCTTCCTAAGGGAGAAGTTAGCAAAAAGAAGGAGATAGTTCAGGTATTGCTCTATTAGCATCAGATGTGTTGTACTATTATGGCATCTTGCTCAAGTGATTTAGACAATGACATCTTTTTTATAATCTGTGCATAATTTTGCTGGTATTTGTTTCAAGTTGATTCTTATCAGAATCTTTCAGCACAGGGGGTGCTTTGTCTTTTAAACAAGACTGCCATCCTTCTTTGAAGCAATTGTGTTCAAAATGATAAGACTCAGGTGGCATGTGTATAATATTGGATAATGTGTCCCTAAAGGACCCTATCCAAAACTTTTAGATTTGCATTTTTAAGTAGTGGCTCAATGGCTGCGAGCTATCTAATTAAACATCTAGGGATTTGTACCCGTTAATTTGATTGAACTTGTCACCTTGTGAATCTTTCCCTTCCAGGTTATAGGCAGTTGCCTTATCCTCATAATAGTGTCACAGTTATCACCCTAATTTTTTATTCTAATTTTCATTTTGTCAGGATGTAACTCTGCATGATCTAGATGCTGCTAATGCAAGGCCTCAAGGTGGGCAAGATATATTGTCTCTAATGGGCCAAATGATGAAGCCCAGAAAAACAGAAATCACTGATAAGCTACGACAGGAAATAAATAAGGTACTGCTTCTGAGTCCATGGTAGTATTTAGTTACAGATTATTTCCAGGGACCAAGGCCTGAGTTGATCATTTGAATTAAAGTAGTAGAATCTACCTGTTATCTTCTTTTGTTCCCAAATTATCCTCAATCTGCAAATATTTGCAATTAGATCACAAAGTCTTGAACGATTTGTTTATGTCTCTTCTGTTTTTCAATACCAAACAAATAAATGCTCTATTTTTGGCTTGCCATAACCTCAATATCATTATGGGTTATCCCAAGTGTGTGACTGAAAACAAAATTGTTGATGACAGGTTGTTAATGGATTTATTGATAAGGGTACTGCAGAGCTTGTTCCTGGAGTTCTATTCATTGACGAGGTCTGTTTTTCCTTTAGACCATTTCCACAACTTATTCATGCACGCATATTTCTTTTCCTTTTTTCACAAATCAAATCAAAATTCACAGGTACATATGCTGGATATGGAGTGTTTTTCGTATTTGAATCGTGCTTTGGAGAGCTCGCTGTCACCCATAGTGATCTTTGCTACAAATAGAGGAATATGTAACGTAAGGTACAAAGGATGTTTTATGTGCAAAACAAGGCTTTTTTATCCTCGTGTTGGAAGTTTTGGTGGCAAGACTGTATTCACACTTGACATCATGGTGAATTTGGTTGATAGATGATAAATTCATTCAATTAGTAAATTGTCCTAAATTTGAACCCAGAAATTGATCACCAGGTGAATTGTGCTATGGGGATTTATACCATGCTTCAAAGTATTGTTGTCGTTGCTGAAATAAGGTTATGCCTGTGCCAAAAATGGACCTTTATTCACGTCATTTAATATAGCCTCTTAAGTCTAATCCAAAGAGACCTGAAAAAAGAAAAGGTTGACACTGAAGTTCTGATCTGCTTTTATGGCGTGAAGCTTTCTCATTGCTTTTTTTATAAACTACAAGCACCAAACAATATCACTTTCTTCACGATGACCAATTATCAAGGATGAAATCATTATAAGTAGATGGAAAACATTTAAAAAGGGTAAACCATCTTTTCTATTGGAAGTTAAATGTTTGAAAGAAATTTTTTGTTTAGTCTTAAAATATTTATTTCCTTCTTATTGGTTGGACTCCTTTCTGTGGTCACTGACTATTGTTGTGAGCAATAGGCAATTAAATGCAATTTGCTGTATGCTGAACAATGGGTTCTAACCTTCTTCTCCCATTCCTTGCTTTTAAAAAACTTGATGTTCTTTCCAAATCTTTTCTATGATAATTTTCAGAGCATTCATGTATTTATGGTGTTTGTGTTTATAAAATATAGAATAATGTCTGGCCTTTTATTCGTCTCTCATTTAGGCAAGATATGTTTTCCCTATACTATCTTGGGGTTATGGAGTTTTGTGACATCATAGGATCTTGAATTGCAAGAGCAAAATTCTGTGAAATGTATTGATAGCTTCATTTTATATGCTATGAACGACTGTAATATAATTATGTTAATGTTCCCTCTGCTTGAATTGGCCACTAGCTTGTGCAAACCTTCCACCTTGTAACATGCTCTTATATCCTGATTCCTGATATGGACAAGCTGCTGTGCAGAGGGACAGATATGAATAGTCCTCATGGCATCCCTGTTGACTTGTTGGATCGGTTGGTGATTATCCGAACACAAACTTATGGTCCTGCTGAGATGATACAGGTAAGGCCAAGTTTTGTGTGATTTTATTGTCGGTGCTCAGTAGACTTTCTTGTAATTGACAGGCACCGATCTAATGCTTGGTTATGGACTCCTGTTGTTTGGTCAGATTTTAGCAATTCGTGCACAGGTCGAGGAACTGCACATAGATGAAGAGAGTCTAGCTGACCTTGGAGAGATTGGACAACGCACATCATTGAGGTCTTGATAAAATTCATAAATATGTGTGAGGTGCGAAAAGAACTACCTACTTCTTAAGCATGCTTTAACTAGAACTTTTTGTCCCCGCAGGCTTGCGGTTCAGCTATTATCACCCGCCAGCATTGTGGCAAAACTGAATGGTCGAGAAGAGATATGCAAGGTAATAATTGTATCAATCTGTCAGCACCCGTTGTTTGTGAATGAATGCGCTTTAAGAACGTTGTTCACTATCAACGCATGACTTTTTCACTTTTTGGCTGGCTCAACATGTAGGCGGACCTCGACGAAGTGTGTGCATTGTATCTGGATGCCAAGTCATCGGCCAAGCTACTTCAGGATCAGCAGGAGAAGTACATTTCGTGATTTTGGAACTTCATATCCGAAGTAGCAATTTTTTTGTTCGCTATCAATGTCATATTTTATGCTGGATGTGATAGGGTCTTCCCTTCTGATTAAAGAGGTCTGACTTCAATCTGTGGGCTGGGAATGCAGTTGTAAAGGAAAATGAGTTAAATTCTAACATTTCCACAGGTGGATTTGCATGAACTTTCCAATGCAATGATACATTTGCGCTTTTTCTTTTACTATTGTTCTGTAATGTAGAGCCATTGTTGGTATTATTAAACTCGGCCCTGACATGAGTTGACATCTTCTCAATTCAATGGGGTTTGAAGATTTAAAAATTAAAATTAAAATGATATTTTAAAAAAATGAATTGGGATTTGACTGAATTGATCATGTTAATTTTTATCTAATTTAATTTGAAATTTTAGCTTAATGGGTTACAAAATTGATCAATTAGATGACCTAGTGACTAGGTTTATTGGATTAT
>NW_011501375.1:38964-45445 GCF_000495115.2 Populus euphratica | reverse complement strand
GACATATTTATCACTTTACTCTTAGCCTATTTATCATTTTTTTTTCTTGTTTTTATTTTTCTTATAATATTTTTTTAAGTTTTTATTTTTTACACTATCTTCCTGAAAAAATTATTTTTTATTCATTACACTTGAAATATTTATCACTCTATATTTGATCTATTTATACCATTCTTTTTATTCTTATCTTTATTCTTTATTATTTTTTTCTTTTTTCATTACATTTTTTTTGAAAAATATATTATACAAAACTAAAAGTAAATGTTGTTTTACTGTAGCAATTGCAACACTATCCTATTTTTCTTCTATATTAAAAATTAACTTAAGATCTTACATGTTTTTTAATAATATATATAATCTTTATTTTATTTTATTATATGTAGGTACTTAATTTTTAATTCATAATTATATTTTTATATTTGATGTCAAAAACATATTAATAATATTTTCACATTTATTTTTTGTATTAAAAATAACTTATTCAACCTGTAACAAGACGAATCAAATAAAAACATTAACACTTTATTTATTTATTTATTAACCCCTTAATATATGTATAGACTTTTTAATTTGTCATTAAGATTATTTTATACATAAAAAATACATTGAAGAAACTTTTATATTCATTTTTTTTTTGTTAAAAAACCAAATTATCCAAATCACCACAAAACATAAATAAAATAGCTAGTTTTGAACTATTCATAATCAACACCAAGACATGACAGAGAGTGGGTTAACATGAGAAGAATCTTTACTAAATTCTATTTGAAGTATTTTGTCTCTGAAACAGAGGTTAAATCACGAACAAGACAAACTTAATTGCAGCCTTGACGGGAGAGATTAACGGGTTGAGATCATCTTCTTGGTTGCTGGAGACGACACGCCAGCTTCCATTCATTTCAACTTTCAACTATTTTTTTAAACAGCATCACATGCTATCATTATTTGCAATTTTTTTTTATTCTATTATTAACTAGCGTGTTACTTTTAAATACAATACATTAATAAAAACAGCTGTATCTTCATCAATGTGTTTAATTAAATATTTTTTAAAAAATTACTGTTTCTACATCCTTATAATTTTAGAAAACCTGGTTGTAATTGTCGATTAAAAAATAATAATCAATTTAATTGATATTAAGAATGTTTAACAAGCGAGAGAGAAAGGCAAATACTTTATTAAAATAATAATATGATGTATCTGCTCGCGGGGCAAGGTCCCAGAGTTGCATTTTGTAATATTTTTAAGGAGGATTTTCTTCTTCTTTCTTTTTATTTATTTTTTATTTTTTTAAAAGAAGAAACTAGGGGAGGACAAAAGCCATCCCAGTCGTCTTTCCTATCTCTCACGTCTGGAGGAGGCAGGTGCCAAACTTCAGAAGGAACAGCCAAAAAAAAAAAAACCTAACTTTGCCATGATTTAAGCAATATATTATTATTGCCTTATCGTATACTGTAAAGTGTGCACTAGAAACGCCATGACCTGTTTAGAGATGACCTAATGCCCTCCAAATGTTTTCGCTACTGTTCATGCTAGCCAAGCCCTTAATTAAAGCTAGCTTTCATCAACTTCAAAGAGATTCCACTTCAAGAATTACTTTCATGCATTAACCCCAATTTTGAACAAAATTTTAATCGAGGTAAGATACTAATAGAAGCATAATTGTGAAATTTGGGCAGGGCACTAATTTTAAAAAGGCTGTCAATTATTTTTATTAAAACAATGCTATTTTTTAATTTATTTAGGAATTAATCTAATTAGGTTGGAATTAGTCAACCAAATCATTACAAATCTTATTTAATCATTCGAGTTTTATTATATCGGTGTTTTTTTGTTCAACTTAAAACCTAATATGAATCAAGTCATGAGTTGTGAGTTTTTTAAAATGGAGTTTATCAATTATAATTAAAATAACAAAATCATAATTTATGTCTACACTATTTTTAGATCAATTTATAAACACCAACATAGTAAGCCCAACTGGAGAGAAAATGTACAAGAGACAAGCTTCTATAATAAAAACCTATAATGAATGCCCACCGTTTCAAGCATACTATAATTTTCAAAATTCTCATAGATATGTACCTCCTTATGCTCCGCTTTTTAGAAGAAATCTTAAGGAAACATTGCATGCATTCATTGAAAAGCAAGAGACAATCAATACTTAACTTGTTTAAAGCATTATAGATTTTAAAGATACTTTTGCAAAGTTCTTATCTACTCTAAGTTTCCAAGAGAAAGGTAAATTTCCATCTCAACCACAATAAAATATTAAGGGGCAATACAATGCAAATGCAAGTAGTCATGTAAGCCAACACATAGATCAAGTTAAATCAATCACTACTCTTCGCAGTGGTAAGGTTATCGAAAAACCCACTCTTGAACATTGTGAGAAAGATGATGAGTCAATCTCTAAGGGTAAAGAAGAGGTTGAATCTAAATATTGCAAAGAAAAGACTGATTCCTCGCCATCATTTTTATTTTCTAATGCCATGACCAAATAAAGAAAAGTTAATCACAATTCTAAAATCCTTAAAACTTTTAAACAGGTAAGGATCAATATACCTTTGCTGGATACTATTAAAAAGGATCTTTATATGCTAAATTTTTGAAAGATCTGTGCATTGTGAAGAAAAAACTGAATGTGATAAAGAAAGTCTTTTTAACCAAACAAGTAAGTGTCATTCTTCAGAACAATAATGCTTTAAAATATAAAGACCTTGGTTGTCCTACAATTTCTTGCTTTATGAAGGAACATAAAATTGAAAGAGCCTTACTTGATCTTGGAGCTAGTATGAATTTATTTTTATATTTAGTTTTTTAAAGTTTCAATCTAGTTGAGTTAAAACCAACTTCTATAATTCTCTTACTTGTTGATAGATCTATAAAAGTGTCTAAAGGAATAGTTGAAGATATGTTAGTACAAGTCGATAAATTCATTTATCCTATAGATTTTGTTGTCTTGGACACACAATCTGTTAAAGCATGTAATTCATTTCTTGTTATTTTGGAACGTCCGTTTCTTGCAACTTTTAAAGCATTGATTAATTGTAGGAATGGGTAGATGAAGTTATCTTTTGAAAACATGACATTGGAGATGAATATTTTTAACATTTGCAAACAACCTGAAGATGATAATGATTCATATGAAGTAGATCTTATTGAGAAATTAGTTTATAATCAATTTGAATTTATCGTGAGTAAAATAAAGTTTGATTAATCTGAAAATGTGCAAATGATTTATTCTCAGAAAGAAATCACAAATGAAAAAGGCACCGAAAATGTTGATGTATATCTTTTGTCAAGAGTGACAATAGATTCAAGATCTGACTCACACCAATCGATGATTACTTTTCTGACAAATCCTTACTTTTTCTCAGTCCAATGCCTTGGTATGATAAAATTTTTAA
The DNA here is from genome assembly GCF_000495115.2 of Populus euphratica. Taxonomy (NCBI): domain Eukaryota; kingdom Viridiplantae; phylum Streptophyta; class Magnoliopsida; order Malpighiales; family Salicaceae; genus Populus; species Populus euphratica. The sequence continues at coordinate 42,034 of NW_011501375.1, read as the reverse complement.
TTTTCTTGCTTCAGGAGATTTGCCAGCTCATTGGAATACCCAAGAAAAAAAAAAGTTTTTGAACAAAGTGAAGAACTTTTATTGGGATGACCCTAACTTATTCAAATATTGTCTTAATCAAATATTTCGAAGATGTATTCCTGGCAATAAGGTAAGTAGTGTCATTAAACTTTGTCATTCTAAAGTATGTGGAAGTCATTTCTCGTAAAAAAAGATAGCTTCGAAAATCTTTCAAAATGAATTTTATTGGTCCATCATGTTCAAGGACACGCATGCATTCTGCAAAACTTGTGAAAATTGTCAAAAAATTGATGTTAATCAAAAAGTTTTGCTTTATAATTCTTGACTCTATTTATTACCTAGAGAGCCAAGATCAAGAGGGAGGAGTCCATTTATTAAGAAACATGTGTATCCTTATGGGGCCTGTGATATTGAGAATCCAAATAGTGACAATGTTTTTAAAGTAAATGAACATCGTTTGAAAGCTTACTTTGATAATTTTTCTAATGAAAATGAATCCATTAGTTTGAATGATCCTGTACAAAAAGGTTGATTATTTTTTTCTCATAATTTTTTATGTTTTTTTCTTGTTTGTGACTCTTGGTTTGCTAGTCTCTCTCACCCTGGTTAAATGATGGATAATGGTACTCCGTGACTCTTAAGTTGATTCTTTCAGTTTCCTATAATAACTGATATCTGTGTATATATTTATTTAATTTTTTGTTCTTTCTCTTTTCTTTGCATCTCTTTTCCACTTCTCATCTTAAAAATGGACACTACTTTTGAAAAATTGAAAACCTACTTTCCCGCTTTGCCTTAAAATATGATTACAAAAATTTACTAAGCTAGGTGTGTAAGATTAAAGTTGTTAATGAACCATGAAATTCCTTAAGAGATTCACTGGCTAATTGAAACAAAGGTCCGATTATCAGGTGAGTTTTCCAATTCTTTTATTTCATACATGTCTAGGACAGGTAAAAGAACTTTTGCAAAGAAACATCATGCAAAATGACTGAATGTTTGTCATTTATATGCTAGATGGACTTGTAATGCACAACATCGTTTTTTAGGAATGATATCTACAAACCATGAAGATAAAATACAATTCATTAAGGATGACCTGAGTAAGGAGTCTTTAGATAATCTTCTATTAACTTTTGAGACACATCTTAGTAGAGATGTCCATTGTGCAATTCATGATTCATAACCCCATTTTCATAAAGAACATGATCGACTTAGCCTTGAGAATTTGACTAAAAAAGACCTTGTTTGTCAGTTTTTAAGAAAACTAGATGGGAAGTCTATCCTCGACCCATATAGGGCATTTAAGGCATTTTTGGACATAAACCAAGAGAAGATGTCAGTCACAATCACAACTACCTGTACATACACATGCTTTTTAAAAATAAGTAAATAAATAAATAAAGAGAGAGAGAGAGTGTGTGTATGAGAGAGAGACTCCAATTGGTCTACATATAGGTGATATAATTGCCTTTTCAATTTCTCATCTATAAAATCCTCTCTTCTTTCTTTTTATTTTTATTTAATCCATACATTCAACAAATATAAAAGTGTGTAGAAATGACAAGTTTCTCAAGTCATCACATAAGAAATGTTTGTGTTTTTTATGGATCTAGTCCTGGGAAAGAAAAAGAGTTTTTAGAATCAGCAAATCATCTTGGTCAGTTGCTAGCTGAGAGAAAGACTCAATTAGTATATGGGGGAGGTAGTCTTGGGTTAATGGAAGGAGTGTTAATAGCTGTATTTTTAGGATGTAGTTAAGTTATGAGGGTTGTTCCTAAAGCTTTAGCATAAGGGAACATCATTGGAAAAACAATTAGAGAGGAATTATAGGTCTCCACAATGTCTGCTCGAATGAATGCAATATTTAACCATACTGATGCCTTCATTGCCTTACTAGGTGGTCTGGGCACATTGAAAAAAATCTTTTATATTTCTTTTTGAGCTCAACTGCATATTCATTATAAACCTATAAGTTTTTTAAATGTTAATGGTTATTATGATAAGTTGCTATCTTTTCTTGATCATACTGTGGAACAAGAATTTCTAATATCTTTTACATGAAATATTATAATCTCTGCTAATACTGCTGAACAATTGATTGACCAAATATAATCTTTTATTTCTATAATTGATCCCTCCATGATTCGTATAAATTGGTCAACTAAGAAAAGCCATAAAAAGTTTAGATTTGATTTAAGCATTCATTTATGAATCTTTATGTCTTTCACTTTTATTATTGTGTTTTGTTGTTTCTTATATTTGTTTAAATATTTTTTAGGTTTGTTAGTGTTCGTTATTTCAAGTAATGTCTTCTATACTCTATCTTTCTATCTTAGAATATTGAGGACAATGTCTCGTTTTGGTTGGGAGGGAGGGTAGTAGTTAAAAAAAAAAACTAACTGTATTTTCTATTTCATAAAGCATGTGTAAAACTATTATTACTAGGACGACAGAGTAAATGAGCTCTTTTGTTAAAGTGACTCTTGAAACGCATCTTAGTAATCATTCTTAACAAGGTCTATCATAATGCTTCTTGGAATATTTAGGTTTACAAACTCTCGTAATATTATCATTTAATTCTGCTTATAAACTCATTTAACATGTATTTTTAAATCTTAATTTTCACACACACACTTTAACATATGATTGTGGGTTGCACATTAGATTATTACATTACTTATGTTCTTTTGTTAAAGGTAACAACTAATGGAAATGGATAATATATAATTTGAAAAAAAACAAAAAAAGAAAGAGCAAAAAAAAAATTATGATAATAAAAATATAGATACGTTTGGTTTCATAGCCTTCCTAACTTAAGCAATTAAGCCCGAATGGGTGATACCCTAAAGTCAACTAACTTGGGAGCTATTGGCTCAACGCTTGTTATATAGGTTGAGAAGAAAAGCTTAAGGGAATCAAACATTGTATTATCTACTTATCAGTATCTGTAATCTGAGTTATTAGGCTTGAAGGAGTGTTTCAACACCTAATGCCCTAAGATCAACTAGTCCGAGAGTTATTAGCCGAAAGCTCGTTATATAGGTTA
>NW_011501375.1:13668-38887 GCF_000495115.2 Populus euphratica | reverse complement strand
AATAATAATAATAATAATAATAATAATAATAATAATAATAATAATAATAATAATAATAATAATCCTAACCCAAGGAAGTGAACCTTAAACATTAGAATAAAATTTTTATTTTCTTCCAAGAAAAGCCCAATAACTATGTGTTGATATATTAAGCACAAAAGAAAGGTTTATTAATATCTTGTTTAAGAGGTATTGAGCAGATATATAAATTTAATCAGTTTGTTTATCTGGATAGATTAATGGAAGTTGAATGATGAATACCTTGTTTATGGAATTTGCAAATTATTTTTCTATTTTAATGCTTTGATTACTAGGGACTAGTAATAAGTTGATTGGGGGGGTGTGATTAGTACTTAAAAGTACATTTTTATCAAGGTTTTATATCATTATTTTACACTTGAAGTATCAATAACTCCTTAACTAAAACATGTTTTATAATGACATATATAATAATATAATATATCTTTAATTTATGGTAAATGTTCATCTTAAATGCAGGCCTATCATATAAATAAAAAGATTGATTGATGAGTTTAAGTACTAAAATTGAAAGGACAAAGAGATGACCAAACTTAGAAAAGAGATGCTGGTGCAGTCCAAATCAGAACACTGTTCGGTAATTGGGTCATATCTGGAGTTATAGATCTCAGATTTAGTTATACTTTATATTGATAAAAAGGTAAGACATAGGCCTATAACTTTCATATGGAGGTCTGTTTTAAAAAGACCATTTTCAAGTCCAAATAGTAGCAACAAAAAAGAAGTCTGAATCTATCCTATAGCCAATATATTGTTCGGTGTTTAGCCCATATTTGGAGTTCTAAAAGTCCAAATAACCTCTTTTTTTTTTATTGGAAAGCTAAGATAATTTCTTAGAACTTTCATGGTATAAATGGTTCCAATTCTGACATTCAATGACATCTTATTCAGATAGGAAGATAAGGATTGTCACCAAGTCAAGATATGACCACCCACTCATAAATTATTAATCAAATCAATAGTTTCAAATTTTGGCCTATAAAAGGAGGTATTTACCATGTATTTAGGCATCTTTGTTTCCAGATCAAGATCATACTCTTACTTTCTCTTTTTCTATTTTTTTAATGGTTAAGTTTTGCTTCCATTAATATTTTGTTTATGCCTTTCATTTCCTTTCCTTCACTTAGTTAACTTTTATCTTATTTATGTTTCTCTTTTTCATTATGTTTAGCTAAGTTTATTATGTTAAGGTAAAAATGTTACACTAATTATGTAAGAATAAGTATAGTGTAAACTTAACATGGACTTTACTTTTTGATACTAACATATTTTGTATTTGTTATCTTGTTCACTTTTTAATACTTTACTTGTTAAATGACTAATCTAGATTTATGTTGTATAATACTTGGTACAACAAATAATTCGCACTTTCATAACACAAACTGTATGGTATAACCAACACCTGTGCTATGAAAGGAACTTCATTTGTTGTTAACGTAAGTTATAATCATAAATACCTAACAACATTTACAAGTATTATCATTATTCAAATAAGATAACTAATATAATCATGTTAACAATTTATAATTTGATTGAAACCTCCTTTGTGTGTGGTTTCATTCGAGTAATAAGAGTTTATACTATACTTATTTAAAATACCATTAGTGAATCCTCTAACCTGACATTTGTTGTTATCATTGTTTAATCCTTACATTGATCTTCCATCTCAAAGTTCTCATCAACTTCTTATTCTATTACTATTACTATTCTTGTTATTGTTGTTGTTGTTGTATTGCTGTTATTTATAATTTATATAATTAATATTCTTATTGTTTGATTTTGGTCTTGCCGAGTCATTTATTATTTTAACACTTTTGTATTTAAAAAAAAATCAATTTTTTAAATATTTTATTATACAATAATAATAGTTTATTTTAGAGTTGATGTACATAATTAGAACTGATGGAAAGATAAATGAATGCAAATGAAGGAACACAAATGAGGAGCCAAAAAGAACCAAACGAGAAGTCTGTAGTTGTTTCGGGTTGCATTGGATGTTTTTGGTAAATTTTCACGTGACTCATCTCTAGAAAGTTTAACCAGAGGTTGCACGGGCAAAAAACAATATTTTATTGCTTTCTAATAATTGAGGTCCTGCAGCATATGACCAAACAACTAATTAGTTTATTTTTTAAGAAACACAGACCTGCCAACGGACTCGCACAACCTGTGTTCCCACTACCCTTGCAACCAGTGTTCCAACTACCCACGAGGCTGCAATATATTTTCAGACCGCACACAAATTCTAAAAAAATACGTCCTGCATTGTCATCCTCAAGTTTTCTTCCATATATATTTAAACACACACTCGAACAACTTTGTTCGGCTTGATATTATCGATCATGGCTAAGAGTGATGTGAAGCTTATAGGGGCATGGGCGAGCCCTTTTGTGATGAGGGCTAGAATTGCCCTTAATATTAAATCTGTGGGGTATGAGTTTCTTGAGGAAACACTGGGATCCAAAAGCTAGCTTCTTCTTGAATCAAACCCTGTCCATAAGAAAATCCCAGTTATGATTCATGATGGCAAGGCCATTTGTGAATCTCTTGTGATAGTGGAGTACATTGATGAGGTTTGGTCTTCTGGACGTACCATCCTCCCCTCTGATCCTTATGATCGTGCCCTTGCTCGGTTTTGGGCTGCCTATCTCGATGAGAAGGTACCACCTCTGATATCCATCTTTAAATTTCTAGATTCATTATTTGCGACGTTCTGATTCTGGATTTCTTTATTGTTTTGCTGTCCTGATCTTTCCCTGGCCATATTGAATATACGCAGTGGTTTCCTACGATGAGAAGCATTGCAACAGCTAAAGAAGAGGAGGCTCCAAAGGCGTTGATAGAGCAAGTAGGAGAAGGGGTGATGATGCTGGAGGATGCATTTAGCAGGTGTAGCAAAGGGAAGGGTTTCTTTGGAGGAGATCAGATCGGGTACCTTGACATTGCATTTGGTTCCTTTTTGGGGCGGTTGAGAGCCATAGAGAAGATGAATGGAGTGAAGCTGATTGATGAAACTAAGACTCCTAGCCTGTTGAAATGGGCAACTAGTTTTTCTTCACATCCTGCTGTGAAGGATGTTCTTCCGGAGACACAGAAGCTTGTTGAGCTTCCCAAGGTCCTGGCCAAATTCAGAGCAGCCAGCTCGAACTCCTAAATAAACAATTCTTGCCCTGTAGGCAACTTGAAATACTAGAAATTAAGGTTAGGCTTATCAGGTTGTGCTAAGTGGTGTTGGTGTAGCTCTCTTGTTGTTGAATTTTGATTCCAGTCCTGGTAGGAATAGAGCGGAAGAGCTATTTTTTTCATGTTTTTATTGAATTTTTTTTAATGTGGTATGTTTATTATTTTTGCAGTGTCTTACTTATTTATTGGGCTTGCATTGGGCTTACAGGATGTTTAGTGGATCATGGGATTAGTAGTGGTGCGTGTAAGCTAGTTTGAACATCCACATTAAAAAAAAAGAAAAAGAAAAAAAAAAGAAATTAAGGTTAAGTTCTTATGTAATTTGAAATACTAGAAATTACGCTCGTTGAGGAGAAATAAATATATTACTTGCCGTGAACAATGATGGGGGCTCTAGTTACCATTTGCTCGTAATTTTGCTGCACCATTTTGCTTGAAATTAAGAAAACTTGTTGAAATAACGGTACAAAATAATCAAACATGATTGAAAAATCCTTTTATAATTTTTTTTTTACCGAAAAAATTCCATTTTTAATCTAAAGTCGTTTGTTCTTTCTTTTAGATGTTTTATATATTTAAAAAGAATATTAAAATTTAGGAAGAACCATGCAAATTAAAATTTATCTTTTTTTTTTTTCATTTTCTTATGTCTTCGAACTTAAGTTAAAACGAATAGTATATAATTTTTATTCCTATTAAGTAAAATTAACCATGCAAATTAAAATTTGGGCATTTCACATTTTGCTTTAAAGAATTATTTTTTTAATATTTCAACTCCTATAAAAGTCAAGAGAGAAAAAAAAATGTTATTGATAATAAATATTTTGCTTATAAAACAAGATGATATTTTTGTTAATTGATTGAGTTTTTTATAAAAAGTTTGATAAGGTAGTTTTTCCTTTAATGATGCCAAGTAGAGATTATAAATTGTTTTGTTGTTGTAAATGATTTTTATAAAACTTCTATTGTTTTTTTATGCATTTTTTAGGTAAAAAAAATTAAAAAAAGGAACTCTAATTCTTTAATAATGACAGAGGATAAGAAAATATTGTAGACAATGATAAGTCATCCATCACATTAAAATTAAAATATAAAAAAAAATGACGGTGTTTCACCCACTCCATAGAAAGAAAAAATTGTTTATATCAAGTGTGCTTGGTAGTTGATTAGATGCATAGATCTGCCCTGTAAAATCTAACAACACATGGCTATTTTTTTTTATATTATTTAAATATCTTCTTATTTTATGTATTTTTTATTTTTCATTAATATTTTTATCAATGATTCATTAATTAACTTCCAACTTGATGATCCGGAAAAGATCATAATGTGGATTTGATAAAATTAGATAAACCCATGATCTCTTAGTTTAGTTAGTCACTCATCAGTAACATGAATCAATAATTTTTTTTAAAAAAAAAATCAAAGAAAAAACTCAGCGATAAAAAGATGGGAGTCATGCAGCTGTCTACAGGGGGAAAGCAACTAATTAGCATCTTCAAGATCAGCAGAGTTGTTGGGTGGAGCCCCGTCTGCACAATCTCTCCACAGAGAGGCTGATCCATCGCCATCAAGTATTTTGTCTCTGAAACAGAGGTTAAATCACGAACAAAACTTACTTAATTGCAGCCTTGACGGGAGAGATTAAGGGGGTTGAGATCATCTTCTTGGTTGCTGGAGACGACACGCCAGCTTCCATTCATTTCAATTTTCAACTATTTTTTTAAATAGCATCACCTGCTATCATTATTTGCAAAATTTTTTATTCTATTATTAACTAGCGTGTTACATTTAAATACAATACATTAATAAAAACAGCTGTTTCTTCATCAATGTGTTTGATTAAATATTTTTTTAAAAATTACTGTTTCTACATCCTTATAATTTTAGAAAACCTGGTTGTAATTGTCGATTAAAAAATAATAATCTATTTAATTGATATTAAGAATGTTTAACAAGCGAGAGAGAAAGGCAAATACTTTATTAAAATAATAATATGATGTACCTGCTCGCGGGGCAAGGTCCAAGAGTTGTATTTTGTAATATTTTTAAGGAGGATTTTCTTCTTCTTTCTTTTTATTCTTTTTTTTTTTTTAAGAAGAAACTAGGGGAGGACAAAAGCCATCCCAGTCGTATTTCCTATCCCTCACGTCTGGTCAGAAGGAACAGCCAAAAAAAAACCTAACTTTGCCATGATTTAAGCAATATATTATTATTGCCTTATCGTATACTGTACACTGCGCACTAGAAACGCCATGACCTGTTTAGAGATGACCAAATTACCTCCAAATGTGTTCGCTACTGTTCATGCTAGCCAAGCCCTCAATTAATGCTAGCTTTCATTAACTTCAAAGAGATTCCACTTCAAGAATTACTTTCAAGCATTAACCCCAATTTTGAACAAAATTTTAATTGAGGTAAGATACTAACTAAAAGCATAATTGTTAAATTTGGTTAGGGTACTAATTTAAAAAAGGTTTGGAGTTATTGAATTACTAAGTGAATCAGGGTCAATTATTTTTATTAAAACAATGTTGTTTTTTAATTTATTTAAGAATTGATCTAATTGGGTTTGAATTAGCAACCAAATCATTACAAATCTTATTTGATCATTCCAGTTTTATTAGGTCGGTGTTTTTATCTGTTCAACTTAAAACCTAATGTGAATCAAGTCATAAGTTGCAAGTTTTTTAAAATGGAGTTTATCAATTATAATTAAAATAATAAAATCATAATTTATGTCTACACTATTTTTAGATCAATTTATAAACACCAACAAAGTAAGTCCAACAGGAGAGAAAAGGTACAAGAGGCAAACTTCTATAATAAAAGCAGAAAAAAAACCCTATAATGAACGCCTAAGATAAGACCCTTAGCAAAAGTATATAGACACGATTAAAAGATTGATATCTTTTCTCAAGTGTAAGAGTGTCGAAGTAATAAATAACTCGACAAGATAGGGGTCGAACCACAAGGAGGTTAATTTTATAAATTCACAACAACAACAACAATAACAACAATAGAAAAAGAAGCAATAACAACAATAGAAAAAGAGAAGAAGAAGAAGAAGAAGAAGAAGAAGAAGAAGAAGAAGAAGAAGAAGAAGAAGAAGAAGAAGTTGATGACAACTTCAAGATGGAAGATCAATGTGAAGACTAAATAATGATAACAACAAATGTCAAGGTTAGAGGATCCACTAATGGTATTTCAAACAAGTATAGTATAAACTCTTTTTATTACTCAATTGGAAACCACACACAAAGGAGGTTCCAATAAGATTAAAGTGTGTGTGTGAAAATAAAAGTTTATGAATACATGTTAAATGAGTATATGAGTAGAGTTAAGTGATAACATTGCAAGAGTTTATAAGTCTAAATATTTCAAGAAGTATTCTGATAGACTTTGTTATGAATATTGCAAATAAACATTGAAAAATATTTACTAAGATACGTCTCAAGAGTTAATAAAATTTCTCTTTACACTGTCATTTTAGTAATAACAGTTTGCAAATGGTTTATGAAAAAGAAAACACAGTTAGTTTTTTTTTTTGTTTTAATATCAACTACTACCCTCTTCCCCTAACCAAAATGAGACATTGTCCTCAATGTTCTAAGGTAGAAAGATAAAGTATAGAAGACATCACTTGAAATAGCGATTACTGACAAACCTGAAATACACTTTAAAAAATATAAGAAACAACAAAACATAAATATTATGCTCTATTAATAAAACCAAAAGACATAAATTTTTACAAACTAAGACTCAAATTGTAGTTATGATTGTGGCTTATACCTTTCCTTGGTTTTACTTCTAAGAACGACTTGAACGTCCTTTATGGATCGAGGATAGACTTCCCATCCAATTTTCTTAAAAACTAGCAAACATGGTATTTTTTTATTTAGATTCTCAAAACTATGCCAAACATGTTCTTATAAAAATGGGGTCATAAGTCATGAATTGCATGATGCATATCTCCACTATGATGAGACTTAAGAGTCAATAGAAGATTATCTAAAGACTCTCTGTGTTTTGAAATAAATCTCACTTTTTGACAATCTTCACAGGTTTTGCGGAATGCATGTGAGTCTTTGAACATGGTAGGCTAATAAAATCCACTTTGTAAGATTTTTGCAGTCCTCTTTTCTTGCTGAGAAATGATCCTCATATGCCTTAAAGTGACAAAATTTGATGACATTACTTACCTCATTGTCGGGAATATATCTTTGAAATATTCGATTAGAACAATATTTGAATAAGTAAGGGTCATCCTAATAAAAGTTCTTCACTTCGTTCAAGAACTTTCTTTTATTTTGGGTATCCAAATGAGCTGTCAAAAATGTTGAAGCACGAAAATTGATATTTTTAGCAAACCAAGGCATTGAACTAAGAGAAAATAAAGATTCACTAGAAAAGTAATCATTGATTGGTGTGATGTTAATAATCGAATTTATTATCACTCTTGATAAAAGATCCACATTGATATTTTTGGTGCCTTTTTCATCCTCGATTTCTTCTTATTTGGTCATGGCATGAGGAAATGGAAGTGCTGGTGGGGAATCAGTCTTTTCTTTACAATGTCTAGATTCAACCCCTTCCTTACCCTCAGAGATTGACTGATCATTTTTCTCACAAGGTTCAAGAATGAGTTTTTCGATAACCTTACCACTACGAAGAGTAGTGACTGATTTAACTTAATTCATGTGTTAACTTCCGGAATTACTTGCATTTGCATTGTATTGCCCATTGGGATTTTATTGTGGTTGAGATGGAAACTTACCTTTCTCTTGAAAACTAAGAGCATATGTTAATTTTGCAAGAGTATCTTTAAAATAAGTCATGCTTTGAGCAAGTTGAGTATTGATTGTCTCTTGCTTTTCAATGAATCCATGCAATGTTTCATCAAGATTTATTCTAGGAGGTGGAGTATAAGGAGGTGTATATCCATGAAAATTTTAGAAATTATGGTGTGTTTGAAACAATAGTTATGAAGTTTGTGCATTGTTATTATAACTCTTCCAACTAAAATTTGGGTGATTTCTCCAACTAGAGTTGTATGTTTGCGAGTATTGGTTATGATTGGGCCTTTGAAAACTGTTTAAAGCATGAGCTTATTCATGAAGAAATTCCTTAAAAGAATGCAAAGTTGGACAATCATTGGTTGAGTGTTCATTTGTTTTATAGATTTGACACATAATATCTTGAATAGATTTTAATTGACCACTCTTTTTAAATTCTAGTGCCTCGACTTTTCTAGTTATAGATGCAAACTTGGCTTAGAGACCATGATCTTCCCTAAGGTTGTACATACCTCCACTAGATATATGAGGTTGAGTTTTACTTAGTGCCTCATAAGTATCTGTGGTGTTCCAATTTTAAGCATTTTCAACTAACAAGTCTAAGTACTCTATTGTTTTATTAAGTTCTTTATCCTTAAAAGTTCCATTACACATCAATTCAACCATTTGCCTATCTTTAGGTGTTAACCCTTCATAAAAATATGAAACCAATCTCCATGTTTCAAAACCATAATGATAGAAAGTATTAATTAAGCAAGTCTTAATATCTATCCCAACATTGATAAAATGTTTCTTCTAGTTTTTGAGTGAAAGTGATGATTTATCTTTTGAAAGAGTTTGTTCTATGAGATGGAAAAAAACTTCTTTAAAAACTGGTGTTGCATTTCATCCCAAGCATAAATAGATCCAGGTCTCAAATTTTATAGTCATTTTTTAGTTTTATCTTTTAATAAAAAAGAAAAAAGCTTTAATGTGATAGTGTATGGTGTTCATGCTACAATTTGAGTCATTATACGTGTTACATACCTCCTCAAATTCCCTTAAATACAAGTATGAATTTTTTAAATCTAAGCTATGAAAAAAAGGTAAAACTTGAATAATGCCTGATTTAAAATTAAAATGAGATACATCAAGGGGGGAGATGCATCAGGAGGAAAAACTATGCATGATGGTGCACTTGTTCTTGTGGGATTCATGTGGTCTCTAAGTGTTCTAACACGGTTATTCTCATTATAAAATGACTGGTCATCTTCTTCAATTATATTTTCTAAAAATGATGAAGATACCCTACAAAGTCTACTACTTAATGTATGTGACCATACTCTCATGTACATGTAGGAATAAAATAAAAGGAAGAAGAAGAAACAAAATAAAAGAAATAAAGTTAGATACAAGAAAAGTGAAATGAGAAAATAAAATAAATATTATAATTTGTACAAGAATTTACCTCCTCTGAAACGACGCCAAAAACTTGACACAACCAAAAGATTGATATCTTCTCCCAAGTGCAGACGTGTTGAAGTAATAAATAACATAGCAAGACTAGGGTCGAACCACAATGAGATTAATTGTATAAATTATAAACAACAACAATAACATCATTATCATCATTATCATCAACAATAACAACAACAACAACAATAATAATAATAAAAGAAGAAGAATAAGAATAAGTTGATGAGAACTTTGAGATGAAAGATCAATGTGAGGATTAAATAATAATAACAACAAATGTCAAGGTTATAGGATCCACTAATGGTATTTTAAACAAGTATAGTATAAACTCTTTTTATTAATTGATTGTGAATAAAAAGTATCATTAAATCTCTTATTTTACATATGCATTTATTGTTTTTATTTGGATTTTTATATAATTGATGTGCTTTTTAGTAATGAAGTTTCTTTTAATGTTTTGCTAGGTTTTTGGAGCTTAAACAGATTACATCAGAAAATTTAATGTTGGAATTTAAAACAAAGAATTGAAGAGAAATTTAGTTGAAGTTTGAAGCAAATCTGGGTTTAAACAAGTGCTCTAAATTTTCCCCAAAAAATCAATTCTATTCCAATTCTAGAAAAGATTATCATACGATCTATTTCAAGCTCAAACTTGCCTTATATTGTGTGCAAACTTCAACCATCAAACACTCAAGGTTTCAACGTCAATCTTAGCCCAAATAATAGGTACATTTGTATCCTTATATAATGCTTAAATTAAGCCCTAAATCAGCCTTCAAATCAATCCAAATACAATCCATGATCCTACATGTCCACACAACAAATAACAATTGATTTATTTTAGGTAATTTATTGATCCAAGAAGGCAAACACATAGATAGAAAGCTAGAGGGGTGATTAGTACTTAAAAATGCATTTTTATCAAGGTTTTATATCATCATTTTGCACTTGAAGTATCAATAACTCCTTAATTAAAGCATGTTTTATAATGATATATCTAATAATATAAGATACCTTTAATTTATGGTAAATGTTCATTTTAAATGCAGGCCTATCACATAAATGAAAGGATTGATTGATGAATTTAAGAACTGAAATTGAAAGGATAAAGAGATGGCTAAACTTAGAAAAGAGATGTCGGTGCAATCCAAACCGGAACACTGTTCAGTAATTGGGTCATATCTGGAGCTATAGATCTCAAATTTAGGTCTACTTTATATGGATGGAAAGGTAAGACATAGGCCTACAACTTTCATATGGAGCCCAAGATCTAAAAAGGCCATTTTCAAGTCCAAATTGTTGCAACAACAAAGAAGCCCGAATTTGTCCTCCAGCCCGAGCACTGTTCAGTATGTTGGCCATATCTGGAGTTCTAGAAGTCGAAATAAGCTGAATTTTTTACACAAGAAAGCTGAGACAATTGCCTACAACTTTCATGCGAGTGGCTCCAATTTTGACGTTATCAATGATATTTTAGGCAGACAAGAGAAGATAAGGATTGCCAACAAGTCAAGCGTTGGCCACCAACTCATTAATTAGTCATCAAATCAATAGTTTCCAATTTTGGCCTATAAAAGGAGGCATTTGCCATGCATTTAGGCATCTTGGTTTCCAGATCAAGATCATGCTCTTCCTTTCTCTCTTTGTATTTTTTGTAATGTTTATGCTTTGCTTTCATTAATATCAAGTTTATGCCTTTCATTTCCTTTCATTTACTTAGCTAACTTTAATCTTATTTATGTTCTTATTTTGTTTAGTTATTTTTCTTTCTTTCATTATGTCATTTTGTTTATCTATTTTGCTTTCTTTCATTATGTCTAGCTAAGTTAGTTATGTCAAGGTGAAAAGGTTACACTAATGGTGTAAGAATAAGTATAATGTAAACTTAATATGGACTTTAATGTTTGATACTAACATGTTTTGTATTTGTTATCTTGTTCACTCTTTAATACTTTGCTTGTTAAATGATTAATCTTGATTTATGTTGTATAACACTTGGTACAACAAATGCTTGGCACTTTCATAGCCCATACTGTATGGTATAGCCGACACCTGAGCTATGAAAGGAACTTGATTTGTTGTTAACATAAGTTATAATCATGAATACTTGACGAGATTTACAAGTATTAGCATTAATTGAATAAGATGACTAATGTAATCATATTAACAATCTATAGTCTGATTGGAACCTCTAACCTCCTTTGTGTGTGGTTTCTAATTGACTAATAAGAGTTTATACTATACTTGTTTGCCATACCATTAGTGGATCCTCTAACCTTGACATTTATTGTTATCGTTGTTAAATCTTTACGTTAATATTCCATCTCAAAGTTCTCATCTTCTTCTTCTTCTTCTTCTTCTTTTCCTTTATTATTATTATTATTATTAGTGTTACTACTACTACTATTACTAGTACTATTATTATTATAAGTATTATTATTATTATTATTATTATTATTATTATTATTATTGTTATTGTTATTGTTATTGTTATTGTTATTATTATTATTGTTGTTGTTGTTGTTTTCTTATTATTGTTGTTGTATTATTGTTATTTATAATTTGTACAATTAATCTCCCTATGGTTCGACCCCGGTCTTGCCGGGTTATTTATCACTTCGACACTCCTACACTTGGGAGAAGACATCAATCTTTTAGTCGTGTCAAGTTTTTGGCGCCGTTGCCGGGGAGGTAAGTTTTGTATAAATTATAATATTTATTTTATTTTCTCTTTTCACTTTTCTTGTATATAACTTTATTTCTTTTCTCTTGTTTCTTCTTTTGTTTTCTTTTTCCGTTAATTCTATTCCTACACGTGCATGAGACTGTGGTCACGTTCATCAAGTGGTAGACTTTGTAGGGTATCCTCATCATTTTCAGAAAATATGGCTGAAGAAGATAATCAATCACTTCATAATGAGAATAATGAGAATAACCGTGCTAGAACACTTAGAGACCACATGAATCCCACAAGAACAAGTGCACCATCATGCATAGTTTTTCCTCCCGATGCATCTCATTTTAATTTTAAACCAGGTATTATTCAACTTTTACCTTCTTTTCATTGCTTAGAATTGGAAAATCCATACTTGCATTTAAAGGAATTTGAGGAGGTCTGCAACACATATAATTATTCAAATTGTAGCATGAACACCATCAGATTAAAGCTTTTTCCTTTTTCATTAAAAGATAAAGCTAAAACATGGCTACAAAATTTGAGACTAGGATCCATTTGTGCTTGGGATGAAATGCAACAACAATTTTTAAAGAAGTTTTTCCCATCTCATAGAACAAATTCTTTCAAAAGACAAATCATCACTTTCACTCAAAAACCAGGAGAAACATTTTACCAATGTTGGGATAGGTATCGAGACTTGCTTAGTACTTGCCCTCATCATGATTTTGAAACATGGAGATTGGTTTCATATTTGTATGAAGGGTTAACACCTAGAGATAGACAACTGGTTGAATTGATGTGCAATGGAACTTTTGAAGATAAAGATCTTGATGAAGCAATGGAGCACTTAGACTTGTTAGTTGAAAATGCTCAAAATTGGGACACCGCGGGTACTTATGAGGCACCGAGTAAAACTCAACCTCATACATCTAGTGGAGGTATGTACAACCTTAGGGAAGATCATGACCTTCAAGCCAAGTTTGCATCTTTAGCTAGAAAAGTCGAGACACTAGAATTAAAAAAGAGTGGTCAATTAAAATTCGTTGAAAACATTGCGTGTCAAATCTGTGAAACTAATGAACACTCAACTAACGATTGTCCAACATTGCCTTCTTTTAAGGAATGTCTCCATGAACAAGCTTATGCTTTAAACAGTTTCCAAAGGGCCAACCACAACCCATATTCACAAACATACAACACTGGTTAGAGAAATCACCCAAATTTTAGTTGGAAGAGTTAGAACAACAATGCACAAACTTCACAACCATCATTTCAAGAACACCATAATTTCCAAAATTCTCATGGATATGCACCTCCTTATGCTCCACCTCCTAGAAGAAATCTTGAGGAAACATTCCATGCATTCATTGAAAAGCAAGAGGCAATCAATACTCAACTTGCTCAAAACATTACAGATTTTAAAGATACTCTTGCAAAATTGACATCTGCTCTTAGTTTCTAAGAGAAAGGTAAGTTTCCATCTCAACCACAACAAAATCCCAAGGGGAAATACAATGCAAATGCAAGTAGTTCTAGAAGCCAACACATGGATCAAGTCAAATTAGTCACTACACTTCGCAGTGGTAAGGTTATTGAAAAACCCACTCTTGAACCTTATGAGAAAGATGATGAGTCAATCTCTGAGGGTAAGGAAGGGGTTGAATTTGAAAATTGCAAAGAAAAGACTGATTCTCCGCCATCACTTCCATTTCCTCAAGCCATGACCAAAGAAAGGAAAGTCAATCACAACTCTGAAATTTTTAAAACTTTCAAACAGGTAAGAATCAATATACATTTGCTGGATGCTATTAAACAGATTTTTTTCTATGCTAAATTTTTGAAAGATCTATGCACTGTGAAGAGGAAACTGAATGTGAAAAAGAAAGCCTTTCTAGCCGAACAAGTAAGTGCTATTCTTCAGAACAATAATGCTTTGAAATATAAAGACCCTGGTTATCCTATAATTTCTTGCTTTATTGGAGAGCATAAAATTGAAAGAGCATTACTTGATCTTGGAGCCAGTGTGAATTTACTTCCATATTCAGTTTTTCAGAGTCCTAATCTAGGTGAGTTAAAACCAACTTCTATATCTCTTTTACTTGCCGATAGATCTGTAAAAGTGCCTAAAGGAATAATTAAAGATGTGTTAGTACAAATCGATAAATTAATTTATCTTGTGGATTTTATTGTCTTGGACACAGAACCTGTTGAAGCATGTAATTCATTTCCTATTATTTTAGGACGTCCGTTTCTTGCAACTTCTAACGCATTGATTAATTGTAGGAATGGACTGATGAAGCTATCATTTAGAAACATGACATTGGAGATGAATATTTTCAACATTTACAAACAACCTGGAGAAGATAATAATTTACAAGAAGTAGATCATATAGACGAATTAGTTTATAATCAACTTGAATCTACTTTAAGTAAAAATGAGTTGGATGAATCTGAAGATTTGCAAATGATTTAGTAATATCACATTAATCGATGATTACTTTCCTAACGAATCCTTACTTTCTCTTAGTCCAATGCCTTAGTATGATAAAAATATCAATTTTCTTGCTTTAAGAGATTTGCGAGGTGATTGGAGTACCCAAGATAAAGAAACGTTTTTGAACGAAGTGAAGAACTTTTATTGTGATGACCCTAACTTATTCAAAAATTATCCTGATCAAATATTTCAAAGATTCATTCTCGACAATGAGGTAAGTAGTGTCATTAAACTTTGTCATTCTGAAGCATGTGGAAGTTATTTCTCGTCAAAAAAGACAGCTATAAAAATCTTTCAAAATAGATTTTTATTGGCCCACCATGTTCAAGGACACACATGCATTCTGCAAAACTTGTGAAAATTGTCAAAAAGTTGACACTAGTCAAAAAATTTTGTTTTATAATTCTCAACTCTATTCATTCCTTAGAGAGCTAAGATCAAGATGGAACAATCCTTATGGGGCCCGTGATATTGAGAATTCAATGAATGACAATGTTTTTAAGGAAAATGGACATCGTTTGAAAGCTTACTTTGATAATTTTCCTAGTGAAAATGAATCAACTGGTTTGAATGATCTTGTAGATAAAGGTTGATTATTTTGTTTTTCTTACATTGTTTTTATGTTTTTTTTTTAGTGATTTTTGCTAGTTTCTCTCACCCCGGTTAAATGGCGGACAACGGTACTCCGTGACTTAAGTCGATTCTTTCAGTTTCCCACAATAACTGATATCTGTGTATATATTTGTGCAATTCTTTGAATCTCTCTTCCAATTCTCATTTGAAAATGGACACTAATCTTGAAAAATTGAAAAAGTATTTTCCTGCTTTACCTCAAAATACGTTTTGCACGACGTTTCTTTGCAAAAGTGCTTTTACCTGTTCCAGGCATGTGTGAAATGAAGGAGTTAGAGGACTCACCTGATAATCGGACCTTTGCTTCAATCAACCAGCGAATATCTTGTTAAGAAGTATTGAGCAGGTATATAAATTTAACGAGAGTTTGCTTATCTGGATAGATTAATGGAAGTTAAATGATGAATACCTTACTTTGTGGAATTTGCAAATTGTTTTTCTATTTTAACGCTTTGATTACTAGGGAATAGTAATAAGCTGGTTGGAGGGGGTGATTAGTACTTAAAAGTGCATTTTTATCAAGGTTTTATATCATCATTTTGCACTTGAAGTATCAATAACTCCTTAACTAAAACACGTTTTATAATGATATATCTAATAATATAAGATACCTTTAATTTGTGGTAAATGTTCATTTTAAATGCAAGCCTATCACATAAATGAAAGGATTGATTGATGAATTTAAGAACTGAAATTGAAAGGATAAAGAGATGGCCAAACTTAGAAAAGAGATGCCAGTGCAATCCAAACCGAAACTTTTATATGGAGCCCAAGATCTAAAAAGGCCATTTTCAAGTCCAAATTGTTGCAATAACAAAGAAGCCCGAATTTGTCCTCCAGCCTGAGCACTGTTCATTATTTTGGCCATATCTAGAGTTCTAGAAGTCGAAATGAGCTGAATGCTTTACACAAGAAAGCTGAGACAATTTCCTACAACTTTCATGTTTTTGAGTGGCTCCAATTTTGACTTTATCAATGATGTTTTGGGTAGATAAGAGAAGATAAGGATTGTCACCAAGTCAAGAGTTGGCCACCCACTCATCAATTAGTCATCACATCAATAGTTTCACCCACTCATTAATTAGTCATCAAATCAATAGTTCCCAATTTTGGCCTATAAAAGGAGGCATTTGCCATGCATTTAGGCATCTTGGTTTCCCGATCAAGATCATACTCTTGCTTTCTCTCTTTCTATTTTTTTAATTCTTAAGTTTTGCTTTCGATAATATCAAGTTTATGGCTTTCATTTACTTAGCTAACTTTAATCTTATTTATGTTCTTATTTTTTTTAGTTATTTTTCTTTCTTTCATTATGTCTAGCTAAGTTTATTATATCAAGGTGAAAAGGTTACACTAATGGTGTAAGAATAAGTATAGTGTAAACTTAATATAGACTTTAATGTTTGATACTAACATGTTTTGTATTTGTTATCTTGTTCACTCTTTAATACTTTGCTTGTTAAATGGCTAATCTTGATTTATGTTGTATAACACTTGGTACAACAAATACTTGGCACTCTCATAGCCCATACTGTGTGGTATAGCCGACACCTGAGCTATGAAAGGAACTTGATTTGTTGTTAACATCAGTTATAATCATGAATGCTTGACGAGATTTACAAGTATTAGCATTAATTGAATAAGATGACTCATGTAATTAAGTTAACAATCTATAGTCTGATTGGAACCTCCTTTGTGTGTGGTTTCTAATTGACTAATAAGAGTTTATACTATACTTGTTTGCCATACCATTAGTGGATCCTCTAACCTTGACATTTATTGTTATCGTTGTTAAATCTTTACGTTAATATTCCATCTCAAAGTTCTCATCTTCTTCTTCTTCTTCTTCTTCTTTTCCTTTATTATTATTATTATTATTATTAGTATTACTACTACTACTATTACTAGTACTATGATTATTATTATTATTATTATTATTATTATTATTATTATTATTGTTATTACTATTATTATTGATGTTGTTGTTGTTGTTGTTGTTGTTGTTGTTGTTGTTGTTGTTGTTGTTGTTATTGTATTATTGTTATTTATAATTTGTACAATTAACCTCCCTGTAGTTCGACCCCGGTCTTGCCGGGTTATTTATTACTTCGACACTCCTACACTTGGAAGAAGACATCAATCTTTTAGTCATGTCAAGGGGACATTATTACATTATTTTGGATCAAGAAGACGAAAGAGACAGCTCATAAATAAGGAAGAAAAACGTGCACCAAAGTGGTTGCAAAGCTGGCCTAATTTGATTTTTTCATAACACCTTTTGGTGTTTTGTCCATAACTTTTGACTCAGGTGTTCAAATGAGTTATTCTTTAATTATCTAGAAAGGTGATAGAATTTCATATAAATATGTCTCTAATAGACATCTCCAGAAAAGGCCTTTAGGAGGGTCTAAATTGTTGTCCAAAGTTAGCATCATATTTGTGTCCGAATTTTTACTGAAATGATGTTGTATTCTTCTTTGTAGATTTTAGTTTTTTAGTTTGTAAAACTCATTGTTTCAGTTTGATTCAAATTATTTCATGTTTATTAAAGTGTTCTTATACATAATCATGGTTGGCTAATCTCTTTCTTGAATCCAAATCAAGGATGATGGTGGTTGAGGTAAGTTCTTTAAGATATGAATGAATCTTAAAGTTTATCTTCTCATTTTCTTCATGAATGTTTTATTTTTGCAAGAAAATTTTAGAAATTATTTAGGTAATGTTATAATCTTGAATTTTTATGCACAAACTTTAGTTTTGGTATAGAGATTGCTTGATTCAATGTCTTACTTAATATGAAAGTACTTGTTCATTCTTAAGCAATAATCACTCTTTATCTTTTAAAACTTCATTGTAATATCTTCCAATCTAATATCACCATTGTTGATATTAGGTTGAGTTATCTTATATCTCTTGAAGGAATCACCAATACATCACCATTAAAATTGATTTGGACCAAGACTTGCTTTTTCTTGTCATTTAAAATCTACTTACATGTTTTCATCATCTTTGAAAACAAATCCATCAATTATTTTCAACCAAGTTATTGTTAATTTAATTTCTCTTGAGTTTTTTTGTTTACTAAGCATAATTTCTAGATCTAGCTCTTTATGGATATGACCTCGATCTTACTGAGTTAATTGCTACATCGCACACTCGTGCACTTGCGAGTTAAAACAAGTCGATCATAAAAAGCGGTTAAGCATTAATCAATTGGAAACCACACACAAAGAAGGTTTTAAATGGATTATAAATTATTAATATAATTACATTAGTTATCTTATTTGAATAATGTTAATACTTATAAATATTATCGGGCATTCATGATTATAATTTATGTTAACAACAAATCAAGTTCCTTTCATAGCACAAGTGTAGGTTATATGATTAGTACTTAAAAGTGCATTTTTATCATGGTTTTATATCATCATTTTGCACTTGAAGTATCAATAACTCCTTAATTAAAGCATGTTTTATAATAATATATCTAATAATATAAGATACCTTTAATTTATGGTAAATATTCATTTTAAATGTAGGCCTATCACATAAATGAAAGGATTGATTGATGACTTTAAGAACTTAAATTGCAAGGGCAAAAAGATGACCAAAATTAGAAAAGAGATGTCGGTGCAATCCAAACCGGAACACTGTTCGGTAATTGGATCATATCTGGAGCTATAGATCTCAGATTTAGGTCTACTTTATATGGATGGAAAGGTAAGACATAGGCCTACAACTTTCATATGGAGCCCAAGATCTAAAAAGGCCATTTTCAAGTCCAAATTATAGCAACAACAAAGAAGCCCGAATCTGTCCTCCAGCCCGAGCACTGTTCCGTATTTTGACCATATCTTGAGTGCTAGAAGTCTAAATGAGCTGAAATTTTTACACAAGAAGGATGAGACAATTTCCTACAACTTTTATGTTTTCAAGTGGCTCTAATTTTGATGTTATCAATGACGTTTTGGGTAGACAAGAGAAGATAAGGATTGTCACCAAGTCAAGAGTTGGCCACCCACTCATCAATTAGTCATCAAATCAATAGTTCCCAATTTTGGCCTATAAAAGGAGGCATTTGTCATGCATTTAGGCATCTTGGTTTCCAGATCAAGATCATGCTCTTGCTTTCTCTCTTTATATTTTTTGTAATATTTATGCTTTGCTTTCATTAATATCAAGTTTATGCCTTTCATTTTCTTTCATTTACTTAGCTAACTTTTATCTTATTTATGTTCTTATTTTGTTTATTTATTTTTCTTTCTTTCATTATGTTTAGCTAAGTTTATTATGTCAAGGTGAAAAGGTTACACTAATGGTGTAAGAATAAGTATAGTGTAAACTTAATATGGACTTTAATGTTTGCTACTAACATGTTTTGTATTTGTTATCTTGTTCACTCTTTAATACTTTGCTCGTTAAATGACTAATCTTGATTTATGTTGTATAACACTTGGTACAACAAATGCTTGACACTTTCATAACCCATACTATACGGTATAACCGACACCTAAGCTATGAAAGGAACTTGATTTGTTGTTAACATAAGTTATAATCATGAATGCTTGACGAGATTTACAAGTATTAACATTAATTGAATAAGATGATTAATGTAATCATGTTAACAATCTATAATCTGATTGGGACCTCCTTTGTGTGTGGTTTCCAATTGACTAATAAGAGTTTATACTATACTTGTTTGAGATACCATTAGTGGAACCTCTAACCTTGATATTTGTTAGTATTATTGTTTAATCCTTACATTAATTTTTCATCTCCAAGTTCTCATCATCTTCTTCTTCTTCTCTTTCTTTATTATTATTATTATTATTATTATTATTATTATTATTATTATTATTATTATTATTATTAGTACTATTATTATTATTGTTATTGTCATTGTTGTTATTATTGCTATTACTATTATTATTGTTGTTGTTATTATTATTATTATTGTTGTTGTACTATTGTTGTTTATAATTTGTACAATTAACCTCCCTGTGGTTCGACCCCGGTCTTGCCGGGTTATTTATTACTTCGACACTCCTGCACTTGGGAGAAGACATCAATCTTTTAGTCGTGTCATTATACGATACGGTTGAACTATGAAAGTGTCAAGTATTTGTTGTACCAAATATTATATAACATAAATCTAGATTAACCATTTAATAAACAAAGTATTAAAAGTGAACAAGATAACAAATACAAAACATGTTAATATCAATCATCAAGGTCTATGTTGAGTTTACACTATACTTATTCTTACACCATTAGTGTAAGCTTTTCACTTTGACATAATAAACTTAGCTAAATATAATGAAGAAGAGAAACATAAATAAACAAGATAAGAACATAAATAATATAAAAGTTAACTAAGTAAAGGAAATGAAATGAAAGACATAAACAAGATATTAATGAAAGCAAAACTTAATCACTACAAAAATACAAAGAGAGAAAGCAAGAGCATGATCTTGATCTGGAAAAAAGATGCCTAAATATATAGCAAATGCCTCCTTTTATAGGCCAAAATTAGGAAATATTGATTTGATGACTAATTGATGAGTGGGTGACCAACTTTTGACTTGATGATAATCCTTATCTTCTCTTATCTGAATAAAACATCATTGATAACGTTAGAATTTGAACTAGACTGCATGAAAATTGTAGGAATTTGTCTCAGCTTTTTAGAAAAAAAAAATTGAGATATTTGGACTTTTAGAAATCAAGATATGGGCTGAATACTGAACAATGTCTAGGCTGCAGGACAGATTCAGACTTTTTCGTTGTTGCTATAATATGTACTTGAAAACGACTTTATTAAAACCAGACCTCAACATGAAAGTTGTAGGCCTATATCTTATCTTTCCATCCATATAAAGTAGACCTGAACTCTAGATCTACTGCTTTAGATATGACCTAATTACCAAACAGTGTTATAGTTTGGACTACACTAGTATCTCTTTTCTAAGTTTGGCCATCTCTTTGTCCTTTCAATTTCAGTACTTAAACTCACCAATCAATCCTTTTATTTATGTGATAGGCATATATTTAAGATGAACATTTACCATAAATTATAGGTATCTTATATTATTAGATATGTTATTATTAAACAAGCTTTAGTTAAGTAGTTATTGATATTTCAAGTGCAAAATAATGATATGAAACCTTCATAAAGATGCACTTTTAAATACTTATCAATATACAAGTCCTAAAGCACTAGAAAGGTGTTTGGTGTTGCAGTTGTGGGTGTGGATATCTTAAAATGCAATTATAGAGTTTTTTATTAGATATAAACCATACTTTTTTATGCACGTGGGTCCCACTACAAAGTGAGGCTGAGCCTTAAGTTTTGAAAAGGAATTTCCATTTACTTGTAGGTGCATTCTCTCCCTTTGAAAGCATTCTCTCTTACCTTCACTGATAAAAATTTTGTAGAGAAGAAAACTATTGGAAAAAATATACCAAAACATCCCACATATATGAAAATCTGATTAGTACTTAAAAATGTATTTTTTTTATCAAGGTTTTATGACATCATTTTGCACTTGAAGTATCAATAACTCCTTAACTAAAACATGTTTTATAATAATATATCTAATAATATAAGATACCTTTAATTTGTGGTAAATATTCATTTTAAATACAGGCCTATCACATAAATAAAAAGATTGATTGATGAATTTAAGAACTGAAATTGAAAGAACAAATAAATGGCTAAACTTAGAAAAGAGATGCTGGTACAATCCAAACCAGAATATTATTTAGTAATTGGGTCATATCTGGAGCTGTAGATCTCAGATTTAGGTCTATTTTATATGGATGAAAAGGTAAGACATAGGCTTACAACTTTTGTATAGAGCCCAAGACTTAAAAAGGTCATTTTCAAGTTCAAATTATAGCAACAATAAAAAAGTCCAAAAATAATAAATATGTTTTCTATTTCATAAAACATGTGCAAAATTGTTGTTACTATGATGGCAGAGTAAAGGAGATCTTTTTATGACTCTTGAGACGTATTTTAGTAACCATTCTTATGATGGCAGAGTAAAGGAGATCTTTTTATGACTCTTGAGACGTATTTTAGTAACCATTCTTATGATGGCAGAGTAAAGGAGATCTTTTTATGACTCTTGAGACGTATTTTAGTAACCATTCTTATGATGGCAGAGTAAAGGAGATCTTTTTATGACTCTTGAGACGTATTTTAGTAACCATTCTTAATAAGGTCTATCATAATACTTCTTGAAATATTCAGGTTTATAAACTCTCGCATTACTATCACTTAATTCTGCTCATATACTCATTTAACATGTATTCGTAAACCTTAATTTACACACACACGCTTTAACATATGATTGTGAGTTGCATAATGGTTTATTACATTATTTATGTTCTTTTGTTAAAGGTAACAACTAAGGGAAAATGGATAGTATATAATTAAAAAAAAGAATAAAAACACAAAAAAAAAGAATCATGATAATAAAAAGGTAGATAGATTTGGTTTTGTAGCCTCCCTAACCTAAGCAATTAAGCCCAAATGGGTGTTTTAACACCTAATACCCTAAAGTCAACTGACTTGGGAGCTATTGGCTCAATGCTTGTTACATGGGTTGAGGAGAAAAGTTTAAAGGAATCAAATATTGCACTATCTACATATCAGTATCTGCGACCCGAGTTACTAAGCTGTAGGGGTGTCTCAACACCTAATGCCCTAAGACCAACTAGTTTGGGAGTCATTAGCCGAAAGCTCGTTACATGGGTTAAAGATGTATGGTGTTTTAAGAAAGTTAACCTTAAACATTAGAACAAAAATTTTGTTTTCTTCCAAGAAAAGCCCCATAATTATGTGTTGATATATTGAGCACAAAAGAAAGGTTTATTAATATCTTGTTAAGAGGCATTGAGCAGATATATAAATTTAATGAGAGTTTGTTTATCTGGATAGATTAATGGAAGTTGAATGATGAATACCTTACTTTGTGGAATTTGCAAATTGTTTTTCTATTTTAACGCTTTGATTACTAGAGACTAGTAATAAGCTGGTTGGGGGGGTGTGATTAGTACTTAAAAGTGCCTTTTTATCAAGGTTTTATATCATCATTTTGCACTCGAAGTATCAATAACTCCTTAACTAAAACATGTTTTATAATAACGTATCTAATAATATAAGATACCTTTAATTTATGGTAAATGTTCATTTTAAATGCAGGTCTATCACATAAATGAAAGGATTGATTGATGAATTTAAGAATTGAAATTAAAAGGACAAAGAGATGGCCAAACTTAGAAAAGAGATGTTCGTGCAATCCAAACCGGAATACTGTTCGGTAATTGGGTCATATTTGGAGCTGTAGATCTCAGATTTAGGTCTACTTTATATGGATAGAAAGGTACGACATAGGCCTACAATTTTTATATGGAGTCCAAAATCTAAAAAGGCCATTTTCAAGTCCAAATTGTAGCAACAACAAAGAAACCCGAATATGTCTTCCAGCCCGAGCATTGTTCACTATTTGGCCCATATTTGGAGTTCTAGAAGTCCAAATGAGCTGAATGTTTTACACAAGAAAGATGAGACAATTGCCTACAACTTTCATGTTTTTGAGTGGCTTCAATTTTGACGTTATCAATGGCGTTTTGGGCAGACAAGAGAAGATAAGGATTGTCACCAAGTCAAGAGTTGGCCACCCACTCATCAATTAGTAATTAAATCAATAGTTCCCAATTTTGGCCTATGGAAGGAGGCATTTGCCATGCATTTAGGCATCTTGGTTTCCAGATCAAGATCATGCTCTTGCTTTCTCTCTTTGTATTTTTTGTAATGTTTATGCTTTGCTTTCATTAATATCAAGTTTATGCCTTTCATTTCCTTTCATTTACTTAGTTAACTCTTATCTTATTTATGTTCTTATTTTGTTTTTTTCTTCTTCTTTTATTATGTTTAGCTAAGTTTATTATGTCAAGGTGAAAAGGTTGCACTAATGGTGTAAGAATAAGTATAGTGTAAACTTAATGTGGACTTTAATGTTTGATACTAACATGTTTTGTATTTGTTATCTTGTTCACTCTTTAATACTTTGCTTGTTAAATGACTAATCTTGATTTATGTTGTATAACACTTGGTACAACAAATGCTTGGCACTTTCATAGCCCATACTGTATGGTATAACCGACATTTGAGCTATGAAAGGAACTTGATTTGTTGTTAACATAAGTTATAATCATGAATGCTTGATGAGATTTACAAATATTAGCATTAATCGAATAAGATGACTAATGTAATTATGTTAACAATATATAATCTGATTGGAACCTCCTTTGTATGTGGTTTCCAATAAAATAATAAGAGTTTATACTATACTCTTTTGACATACCATTAGTGGATCCTTTAACCTTGACATTTGTTATTATTATTGTTTAATCCTGACATTAATATTCCATCTCAAAGTTTTTATCTTTTTCTTTTTCTTCTTATTCTTCTTCTCTCTTTTTTATTATTATTGCCACTACTACTACTGCTACTACTACTACTACTACTACTACTACTACTACTATTATTATTATTATTATTATTATTATTATTATTATTATTATTATTATTGCTACTAATATTGTTGTTGTTGTTGTTACTATTGTTGTTGTTTATAATTTGTACAATTAACCTCCCTATGGTTCGACCTCGGTCTTGCCGGGTTATTTATTACTTCAACACTCTTGCACTTGGAAGAAGACATCAATCTTTTAGTCGTGTCAAATCCCATAAGAACAAATGCACCATCAAACATAGTTTTTCCTCCTCATGCATCTCATTTTAATTTTAAGCTAGACATTGTTCAACTTTTACCTTCTTTTCATGGCTTAGAAATGGAAAATCCATACTTGCATTTAAGGGAATTTGAGGAGGTCTGCAACATATATAATGATTCAAATTGTAGCATGAAC